>NC_041401.2:98027777-98137777 GCF_900747795.2 Erpetoichthys calabaricus | reverse complement strand
GGAAGCCCATTTAGGCTCTGAAAAAACACTACAGAGGATTAAGCTCCGATTTTATTGACCAGGAATAAATGAGGAGGTCCGACGATTTTGCGCTTCTTGTCCCGAATGCCAACTTCGTCAGATTCCTAGGAGGGACCGTACTCCTCTTGTCCCTCTTCCCCTTATTGATATACCCTTTGAATGAGTCGGCATCGACCTTGTAGGACCGTTAGAACCCTCGTTGAGAGGCTATAAATATATTTTAGTTCTAGTAGATTATGCCACTCAATTTCCAGAAGCTGTTCCCCTGCGCTCAGCTACTTCTAAAAACATCGCACGGGAATTGGTAGGGATATTCGCTCGTGTAGGGATCCCCAAAGAGGTTCTTACAGATCAAGTGACTCTCTTCACTTCGGAGACATTCAGGGAGGTGGCTAAATTACTCAAGATAAAACATCTGAAAACATCGGTCTATCATCCACAGACAGACGGGTTGGTAGAACGATTTAATCAAACATTAAAACAGATGTTACGAAAAGTAGTTAACGAGGATGGGAGAAACTAGGATCAGTTACTTCCCCTCGTATTGTTTGCCTATTGGGAAGTTCCACAGGTCTCTACAGGTTTTTCTCCATTTGAATTACAATATGGAAAACAACCCCGTGGCCTATAAGATATGTTAAAAGAAGGTTGGGAAGAGGAGGTCCTTCCTACCTCAAATATACTTGAATATATCTTTCTCTTTCTCAAAGGTTATGCTGACCCATTCCTATGCACAGCTTCTCACACTTGCAAAATGATATGTGCTGCTATTTGCAAAGTACATTTACCTCTCGCTATCTCTTGCCTTACCCCGTGTCAACGTTTCCTGCTTACAATGCCTGTCCTGACTTGGACTGCGACTACAATCTCAAGAAAAATTAAAAGCCCAATAAATGAACGGGCTAGCCAGAAACAATAATAAAAAAGTGATGTTAAAATGTCTATAGATAAATACAGTTAAATGTCACTATCATATCGCCATAACAGTATTCACTCTCAAAAGACTAATGAATGAAGGAAAACGTCTAAATCACTTTGCGTGAAGTTAGTATGGAAGAAGTCCAGATTTTTTGATTAAGCTACAGCAAGCCACAGAATTCTTCTGATCACTCAAACAATACCGCATTGTTTAATAACTAAACACACGTATACAGCAAAGGGGATGTAGTGATGATGAGAAAACACTCATTTGAAAGAGAGAAGAATAATCTGATATGATGCTTACAGGAAAATTCCTACCTTCTCATTTAAAGATGAACATTCTGCAATACCTGCTTAGAGTTCATACTTTATATTAATAAAAATAGCGCAAGAGCACTTCCAATATTAAGGTTGAAACAGACATCATATTCATCTGTACTTCAACCTACATAAGATTTACAAAAAGCAGCTCTCATGGGAATGCAGAAATACCTGGAAAATGCAGAATGGTAAAACAAAAATTATTTTTAGAAGTATATAGTATGAAATATAAGACAAAAACCATAATAAATGGAAACACACATGGAACACCTTCGTGCTGCACTGGCTCTCAGACTCAGTCCTAAGGACTCACTGTGGCTACAGGTTTTTGTTACAACCAGTTTCACAAATAGTTTACATCAGACAGATCGTATTTAATCAACTGGTCTTTTTTTATCTTTTCTCTTATTCAGCATTCAGAAACGTACAGCAGTGTGATTTTTACATGTTCAAGACACTTAAAAATATTTTTTTACTCTAGTTTTACATCCTTAACTCCCTTTTGTTGGTATCCTAATAATTAGCTTTTTTCTGTGTACTCCCCTCCCTTCATTGTATCCTAATATGGACAATAAACAACAACAACAGCTGACACCCGGGTACACAACACTGAATGATGAAAGGCTGCAACTACTCCCGTACCAGTCCTGCTAATGTGCTTATTACTAAATAATAGATTAAATAACCAAAACGTCTAGGAAACTGTCCAAATGTTGAAAATAAATCTTAAAAACCAAGTTAAAAAAGACCACTAAGTGTTCCCCATGTAACTTATATAAATACTTGGTATACGCGAATAAAAATTAACCAAACTTTATTTTGTAATTTCTACATTGACCTCAAAACATAAACTGGGAATTAACAGCTTGCTTAGTTCAATTTGGAGTCTAATTAAAAATGAAGGTTGGTTGAAACGTGGTCCCCAGGACTGAGTTTGAGAACCATTGGAATACTACATTCTTAAATATCATGGTGCTTTACTGGGTTATTGGGTTCCTTGTAGAACTACTGCTTGACAAAGAACAGTTTCATTCTGGGAAGGGTTCTTTGCATATGTAGTTGGTTCTTTGTAAGTTGCAAAATTTCCCAATATGTAACAAAAACTGAAATATTTAATGTGTGGTAGGCTACATAGCAGGGCACAAACAGATTAAGAAAACCTGGACTTGGCCTGCTTAATTGCATGTAGCGAGGGTCCTTTTAAAATCAAGATCCAGTGGTAATTCACATATCTGTTGGCAACTAATTAATGATTATTTACTGTATGAAGCCTCTTACGGATCTAAATAAATAAAAGTTCTTTTCAGACCCTTCATGTGGATGGGTTGTTTGGGAACCAAAAATGGTTCCCTTATGAGACTGCCTTGAAGAATCACTCTGGCTCCTTTAATCTGTAGAGTGGATGCAGCGTTTCTCACACATATAAAGCTTACAGGTGGGATCACCACTGCAGAATATTTCACCGCTGCTGCTACAAAATAAATAATGAAAATCCATAACCATTTTGCATGCTGCCATTAGTACTGCTTGAAATTCATGCCATGAAAACTACTCATGAAGAAGGAGATTTTTATTTAATTCATTTGTTAGAGATTTTGTATAGTCATACTTTAAATGTAATGCTCACTGCCATATACATATTATATATACATATTATATATATATATATATATATATATATATATATATATATATATATATATATATATACACACACATACACATACATACATACATACATACTATGGCAGCCAACATATGAACATCATGTATGCTCAGTAAAGCCTGTCAACATCTTTTATTTTTTTTTTTTTAACTTTATATTGACTTGTTGCAAGTATTTAAATAGAATCATAGCTTTGTGTTCAGATAGTGACACAGCCAAAAAAAAGTTTTTGTGGTATGCATTTCCATGCAGGGGATCTGGAAACTGCAACTGTGTAAAATGTCACCACAGGTTTTTACAGCGTATTGTGAATTTTTCCAAAGAGAAGTCTGTTGCAACTTAATTTACTTGTTTTATCTTACCATTACCCCTGTGATGGCCATTAAACATTAGGTTGTATTTACTATACATGCTGTGTGTTTGTAACAAGAACACTGTGCCCAGCTACAGAAAATTAGTTTGCGTGTGTCATTGTAGCTATACTGTATTATAAACATTACTTATTCAGAACAACTTATTTTTTTTTAAATTTCTTTTTACATTATTGTTTGTTAACTTATTTATTTTATTGTTATTTATTAATGTTCATACAAATGATTAGTCAAGTTGAGTTCTCTTAGTTTTTTTTTTTTTATTACCCATAATATTAAGTAGTGCTATATAAAAAATAGTAATAATCACATTAACTATTAAGCAATTGATTAAAAAATATGTATGGATCCAAAAATAATGCAATCATAAAAAATACAATATAATGGAAATGGTCATGTGACAAAGACAGTGGCATTTTCCACAGGAAACCCTGTCCTTTACTTCCCAAAATGGGGTGCTCCTGCTATTTTATCAGATTTCTGTGCGAAATACTGTTAAATTTGAAAGAAAGACCAAAAAGCAAATATGAAAGCTGCACAAGCATATGTCAAGAGGTGTACTGAAAAATGGAACTAAAGAAGAAAGAAATTAAACTAAAATTTTAAAAAGAAGGTGGTAAAAACTCCAATGAAGCCAGAGGATCAGTAAAAACTATTCTGGTACAGCTTACATTACAAAAAAACAATTTCTGAGACAAACATGGAAAATCTTTAAAGATAAGAAATAGCAAATGTATTAATTAAATACTTCAGTAAAAGTTTTTACACAAGACAAAATAAATTGAACGACTCAAACACGTATAGAAATAAGGGTTTTAAATTTTTAAATTGTAATGAAAGCTTTATTAGGTGTGTTAAAGATTTAAAATCCTTGGCTTTGAATGAAATTTACTAATATTGTCATAAAATTTATTCAAAAAACAACCCTGGAAACTTATTCCTGCAATTGGGTAATATAGAAAAAAACCTACATAAATAAATATAGCTCCCAGATGACTCAATACTGCTACACAACTGCAGTTTTTAAGAAGGCAAACAAAATGTACGTATGAAACCAGTACTGTACACAACTGCTAGCATTAATTTAGAAGAAAAATTATGCTTGACTTGTTTTGATAGATTAAAGCCAAATATATCGCACACAAACACTGATTATTAAAAAAATTAAATACAAAAATTGGTAAATTGATGTACAAAAAGTTAATCCTGAACTTAGAAGCCAAAAGCATCAGTTGGAACTCCAGGACTGAGCTCTTAGCTGGTTAATGTACAGATAACAAAAAGTTGAAGGTAAGAGAAAGCACCATGAAGTGGAATGTCATCAGTCTGCTATTACTTTATTAATAATTCAGAAATCCAAACATTGAGACCTAACTTAAGAAATGTTTAAATGGGACATGCTGAAAAAGCAATTTCAGAAAGACACACACAATCATCAAAACTGGGTAAATACATGGAAACTTCAGTTTAATGCATAAGGTGTGTCACTCACGTGTGCATGGGAGGCAAAACAGTCATCCGACTAACGCTGAAATGCAGGTACAGGCGGTGATCAAGTGTGCTAATGCCTTTTCTCCCAAATCTTACAGGAGCAGTAAGAACTAATTTCCTTCCTCTTCCGGCTTCAGACCACACACCCTGACGACCTCCAATCTGTCTTTCCTCCAGATGAAGGTCTCTTCCTGTCCCTCCACTATAAAAACCCACCACCTTTGCTCTGCAGTCAGTCGTAGTTGGAGACTCAGTCTCGACAGATAACTCGGCAGAGTATCATGCAGCCTGTTTCCTTCCGAGAAACCTACAATATACGGGGTGGAACCCCCAAACCTTTTTCCTGAGTTTGTCTCTCTTTACAGGTGCTGCATGGATACATATGTATAATGGCATTAATTATAAGTGAAAAAATTTGAGATTGTTATTGTAATGTCATGTACTCAAACCTGGAAAAAGAAATATTCTGCTTGTTTGTTTGATTACAGATGCAGTCATATCACATAAGTTATCATTTAAATTGTATGGTCGCCTTTGTCTTAAAACTATAGTTTAATAATTTGAATATTAGTGCATACAAAAATGCAAACATTAAAAATTTTGAAATACAGTAATCCCTCGCTACTTCGCGGTTCACTTTTCACGGATTCACGACTTCGCGGATTTTATATGTAAGTATATCTAAATACATAACGCGGATTTTTCATTGCTTCGTGGGTTTCTGCGGACAATGGGTCTTTTTACTTGCTTCCTCAGTTGGTTTGCCCAGTTGATTTCATACAAGAGATGCTATTGGCGGATGGCTGAGAAGCTACCCAATCAGAGCACACAGTTAAGTTCCTGTGTGCTGCTGATTGGCTCAGCGACGGAGTGTTGCATTAACCAGGAAGTTTCATCTCACTCATTCATCATTAACGTTCTAATGCTTCAGGGGCCGTGTCCAAGCACCAACAGAAGATGCAAATGATTGCAGAAAAGGTAAAAGTTTTGAATATGTTGAAGGAAGGGAACAGCTACACCGCTGCAGGACATCGATTCTTTTTATTTAAAAAGGAGGAAAAGCATATAAGATCTACGGCCGCAGTGTCCTTTAACCAGGGTGCAAAACGAGTTGCAAGTGGACGTGATAAGGCAGTAGTCTGGATGGAATCTGCTTTAGGAATCTTTGCAACAAGGTCGACGACGTCACGACCGCCTACAAGCTGCTATGTGTACTTCGCTATACAGTAAGTGTAAACTTATCTACCGATTTCATATTGCTTAGCAGTTGTCCCTGTTTTTAATAGAGTAAATGGTGGGTTGTAAACAATACAGGGAGGGTTTAAAAACGTCCAAATACACGTTAAATAATTAAATAAATATAGTGTCCCTACTTCGCGGAAATTCAGTTATCGCGGTCGGCCTTGGAACCTATCTCCCGCGATAAGTGAGGGATTACTGTAAAATCAAATCCCTTTTAAATTTTCCAAGCTAAGAAATTTTTAAACCAATAGTCTTCAGGGAAACTTTCTAAACATTGCAGTAAAATGAATAGCAGGGACATAAAAGTAAACAAAACTTTAGAAACAACTTGCAGACCTCAGAGACACTGCAGAAGAGTACGATTCTGCCCATTAGCTTCATTAGGCGTAAACAGTTGTTAGAGGTTTGGTAAATAATGAGTACCATATCTCTTTAAGCTAAATCCATGTACGCCATGTTGTTTTTTGTTTAATTTTCTGTTTTCATTTGTGATGCTATTCATGACTGCTTCATTCATTTAAAGGCACTGGACCCCCACCTTTATTTATTTATTTTGCTTAGAGTTAACCCATTTTCTATGATGACATATATCTTTCTATATACATTATTTTCACAACCTCCCCCACCAGGCGTGACTAGCATTATGGCTCACCAAAAAGCTTCTGAACTAAAATAAAAAAGCAAAAAAATAAATAAAATGAAGTGCCATGTGCATTCAGTTGGCCAGACCTTAACCAGTAGAAGCCGAACTGCGATAATGAAGACACCATCTAGTCATTTCTCTTTGACAAGACGACAAGAATGCCCAATGTTTTATGTTATGGAAGGCTCCAGCATCCCTGTTTGAACCATGATGGACCCATGGCTTGGTCTTTCCCCTGCACTCACTTTTTATTATTCATTTTGCATTCTGAATTTTTAATGTGACTTTCAGCTGTCACATTTTCTTCATTCCACGCCCTCAACGTTTAGTGTTTATTTCACGCCTTCACTTTCTCTTCATTTTACCATCTCACTTTCTATTGTTCATTTCACTCTCTGTATCACGGTGAAGCAGGAGCAGATCAAATTTACTTTTGCCACCCACTTCTATAGAGGATTCATTTTATTTAGCTTAATGCTATTTCTTTTCAAACAGAGAGAGGCAAACATAACCAAATAATAACCTATCTCTAATATCTATTTTGGAGCAGTTTTTCAGTATTTGATACCTTATTCATAACAACCACTTTAAAAAGTGTGGAAATGAAAATTAATGGTTTTTGAATGTTTTATTTAATATTGACATGGAAAGCTCATGACTGAACACTAAAAAATAACAGTTGGAAAAATATCTTTGCAAAAAGCAATTGTAAATTTGACCAAAGGTACTTTACTACATGTGATACAATTACAAAAAGAAAACAATTCACTCTATATTGTTTTAAAATAAAGTGAAATTGTTGACTAAATTTTCATGCAGTTTGTCTTCCTACAGGGAAGAATGCAAGCTTACCATATAACCAACTCAGTCACCTTAAAAGTCGAGGTTCTCTTCCCGTTTTTTTCACCCACTAAGATTCAGTTCCTTTTATGCTCTTATTACAAAGCCTTTCAAATTGCAGCTAACAAATGAAAACCAATTTGTTTTGAAAAGAACCACCCCAAGGAGGTCTTGAGCCCCTCTCAACATCATTTCATTTTAACTGAACTAAGATCATTTGAGTGCACTTTCTAATTTCAAAGAAGCCAAGTATATAACGCTCTCAAGCATTCAGGAAATCTGCTCAATTTCACATAAGGACATGTGTGGTTTTGCTTTCCTGTTTCATATTATGATCATTCGATGGGGTCTGATAGGATTAAGCCTTCCTGAGGAAAAAAAATGTTACCCAAAAATCAAATAAGCACATACAGTACAGTATAAAAATAACGACAGGCCTGCCTGTGTGCCCGGCATTGATCAGATTTGTTTAAATTCAGATCACATGCCTGTGGCTTCTTGCAAGAATGTCATCCTCAATTTATTAATTTACTCCTTAGGAAAAACAACTCAGGGGCTAGATCTGCTGGAGTTTAATTCAATTAATGTGTACTTTACCAGACGGGCAAGAATATGTTTGCAACGGCATGCAAATCAGATTTCAAAGGAGCAGATTTTACTGCAGAAACTACTCATCAATATAATATTTTATCTGGCTATACAGTATATTATCCAGTAAATGGCAATGTGTTTTTTTTTCTCCTTAAAGTTCTTTCCAAAAATAAAGTCTCATTCAGGACTGATTCTGGCCTTGTGTTCAAATACTGTCATGCGAGACACAGACAGGTACGCTAATTGATAGATGGATAGACCTTTCATAACTAACCCTAGTGTAGTGCATTAACTGTTACAGTATAAAATTAAGTCTACCATCAGAGGAAAATGCAAAATCCATGGGTCTTTGCAAGCACTAAAAGGATTCAGCTAAAGAAGCTTTATAAGTAATCACAGAGACAGGTTTCATCTAGTGTATACTAAAATAACAGACAAACATTCATCACTTGAACCTTTGGAGAAGGGAGAAGGTAGCCCACTTTACAAGCCTAATACCTAATTATAAAGAAGTGTTCATGCAGCACCTCATAGAATACCAGTCATATTGCCGCTTAAAAGTCTTTTCAGTTTGCTTCAATTTGATCTGAAAGGACAACAATGAAAGACAATACTAATATCAGACATCACCCGAGTTGAAATGTCACACACAGACTTACATTTAAATGATTTAGACATAAGCACACAAAATGCTTTAAAGTGAACTGGTAGTGAAACACAAATTAAATATGAGATACATCACAGAAAACACCCCCAAACGCACAATTTAAAATTAAAGACAATTAACAGGTCAGTAGAACCATTAGAGACAGATCTGGCAGAATTAGGCCGATTATGTGCCAGATGACATTTGATGTAAATAAATGGAAAGTATCATGCATAGAAGTTAAAATACTATATACTAGCTATCCCCTGTGGTTCCGCCCGCGTAGTAGTGAAACAGGACAAACTTTAAAAATCAATAAAAAAATAAAGAAAAATGTAATACTTTGTATTGAGAAGAATTTATATTTATAGTTTTCATATCCAAGGGCCTCTTGATATACAATATTTTTGGTTTTGCTATCAGGGGCAAGACTGTAGTTGTAATCTCTGTGCCAAAAATGTAAAAAGTTGCCACTGTATCCGATCATGTTTAGCTCAGATGGGAGAGTGTCTCCCGCATGCGGAGAAGAGCAAGTGGCCGTGATATCTCTGCCAATGAGCATGTACCCTCTAAAACACATATAGCTGTGATCTCTCTCTCAAAAACCTCAAATGTTACTCTTTAACAATCTCTAGATGATAATGTCTACTGAACAAACATGTATCGCTAGCTAAGCAGAGGCAAGGTATGCTCCAATACGTGGCATAAGGTAGAGCGACTTGAATGGAGGCTGGCGCATGAGTGAGGATGGCCCCACCTGGCTCCCTACTCCTGAGGGCTTGCCTCCCCATCCCCTTGGCCCACAGCCTGTCTCTCAGATTCGCATGAATAAATTGGTGCCACAACCAAACTGTGATACTTAGCACAATGAGAGAGAGTTGCAAATCAATTAGAATGTTCAAGCAAATTATAGAAAAAAACCCAATCTAAATCCGTTAAGTAGTTCTCTCATTAAAAGCAGACAGACATACAGACAGGCATTGGATTTTATATACAGAGAGAGAGGATTACATATTATGGGTCTAAAATATGACCCACAAAACACTTAAAAGTCATTGTGAACTCATCACTCCACACATCTGAACAATGTACTGAAGCAATTAAGAACATCAACAGATGTAGGGTTTGATGCCATGATGTGTCGAGCAAAAACCAAGGAAGTGATTTTAAGATGTACAGATGGGCTTGCAGAAGTGGCCTACAGCACCCATGACAGTACTTTGGTTGGTGGTAGCTTGTGTGACCACTCTACCAGCTTAATAATTGCAAAATATCTTTCTAACTATATCTTGCTAACACTGATTAGATTGTAGTCTGCCATCTCGTTCTCTCTCTGTTCTGAGCCCCTAAGGTCATAAGACAAGACAATTTCCCCTCGGGGATTAATAAAATATATCATCATCATTTATGCAAAAAAGTCACTGGTGATGTGCAATGTACACTGCTTTTGGAACTGTAAGCTTTTTAGAAGAAAAATACGTTACCATTGATTTCCTGCTTGATCCTCTTAAAAACCAACCTATGATTAACTGATTTTTTATCAAAATTAAAATATAACTAAATGGATTAAGTGTATACTGTACTGCTCAAAAGTCAATGTGATAAGAAAAATTGAGAACAGGCTTCAATACAGAGCATAACGGGATGCAAGACACCTACAGATGCATGCTGTCTATCTAACTGTACATGAGAAACATGGAAGTATTCTTTCACATCAGTGTTTTGAAAGTGTGAAACATGCTTTTAAAAAAAGAAATTTCTTCTTAAACAGGGGCATATACCCTGTAAATCTTACAAATACATTCAAACAAAGTGCAGGACAAAAAACGTAGCGAGTAGTTGATCTGTCAAACATCAGGGTGGGCAGGTGACCCACTGCTTTCCAACACTGGTAGGATGTTTTCTCATCTCATCTCGGTGGCTAAAGCAATTTTGAATAAATCGCAGTTCAAAACCTTCCAGTTGTCATACATCAAAGCCAGGTTTATTTTTGTGTGCACAATAAGATAAATTGATATTTGTAACACTGGGTTGGGTGAGTTTTTAGTTAAAATGTTTTGCGGTTTACATTTTCTGGTTTCTCTGCAGTGTACTTGTGAATTGATCTTCAAGGTACAAGAGTTATGGTATGATATGGTATGGTATGATACAAAGTGTTTTGGGCGATAACGTTTTTAAAGAATAAAAAAGCATTACTGTAATGTGTGTTCAAAGAGAAATCTTGTAGAAAATTAATTCACATGACAGAAATACACTGTCAAGTACCAGATCGGACTTCCCTAGATCTGTGCCTCCTCATTCTGAGAACATATACAGTACACTCCTCTCTGAAGCACCTTAAAATACAAACATATACACCCACACCATACAAATCACAGTTGCTCGACTTCCTGAATCCCACCTAATTCAATTAAGCATCATGCAGGAGTAGAACCTATTCTGGCAGCACTGGGCACCAATCAACAATCTAGCCCAGATGGACTGCCGGGAAATTGCAGTGCCCACTGACACAGGCACGCACAAACATACACTCTCACAATGAGCCCAATTATAGATGCTAATTAACCAAATACACATGTCTTGGAATATATAAGAAGAACCGGAGTATCTGAAGCAAAATCTATATAAGCACGGAGAGAATGTAAAAACTCCACACAGAAATTACCGTATATACTCGCATTTAAGTTCTCCCGTGTATAAGTCGGGGCTTGATTTTACAGTATAATTTCTGGTATTTTATAATGTCGGTCGTATAAGTCGAATGTACAAATCTCACACTATTGGTCCAAGAGATTATGATATGCTAACGCCCACCTAAGAGAGTAACCACGGAGCACGTGGCCTTTTTTTCTATGTATTGTGCATACGTGACCACACGGTAATACCCAAACTATTCCGAAGCAACATTTGCACTGTTTTGTGTTTTTTGTATCTCACACCCTCATACACCTTTATCGTAAGAGCCTCCCTTATTTACGATGGAGCACTCAATCAGAAGAAAATATGAAGCACGTTTTAAATTAAAAGTCATTGAAGTGGCAAAAGAAATTGGTAACTGCACTGCTGCAACAAAATTCGATGTGTTTGAGAAACTGGTGCGAGATTGGAAAGGCAAGAAGATGTAAAAAAAATAAATAAATAAAACAATTAAGTGCCGTATTTTCAAACGGGTGTATAAGTCTGGGTCTAATTTTATGATAATTTTTTTGGGTTTCGAGACCCAATTTATACACAAGTATATACGGTAATTTGTCACAGAACTGGAACCCACAACATTGAATCCTGGAGGCAGCCATTGCACCACCGTGCCACCCACCAAAGATGAAATGTAATTACATCAGCAGTGTTTAAACTATAAGAAGTACCCTTATGTATACATTTATGTTCAGATTTGAGCACAGGATTAATACAGTGGATTATACGCTTAAATTTAGTCTGGAAGCTCCTTATGCCGTTCATTATCTAAAATTCTAAAACAAAATTTATTGTTACAGCTTATATCCCACAGGTAAAAAAAAGACAGGTATGATTTCTTTATTTCACAAAACAGTTGACATAGATTGGCTGCCATCCCAATCAGAATGGACGGTCCCATGCCCAGCCAGGATGTCCTTATGATGGATGGTTCACACAGATGGATGGACATCCCAGCTGGGATAGTGGATGTTCCCTTTTCTGGTTGGGATAACATTATAACAGAAGGACTGCCTCCCCGGGTCATGTGCTCCCCAAGTAGGCTGGGTGGCATTATCCTGCTGGTAGGATTCCTATGTGCACACCCTTAGTGTTGCATGCAAGTTGTAGTCCTGATGAGCAGCCCTGCTCTGTTCCTTGGGTGCTGCAAGAGGAGGCTGCTGGGAGGAAAGTCCCCTGTCCTAAAGAATTCATGCCTGTCCCGGAAGTGCATCCTGGATACAATTTTGCAGCACTGGAAGTACACCCTGGTCCAGCATTAAAAAAGCTACTCTACCTTAGAACAATAGAACAATCTAGACAAGAACAGGCCATTCAACCCAACAAAGCTCACCGTTCCTATCCACTTAATTCCTCTAAAAATGCATCAAGTCTTGTTTTGAAAGTCCCTAAAGTCTTACTGTCTACCACACTACTTGGTAGCTCATTCCAAGTGTCTATGGTTATCTATGTAAGGAAAGACTTCCTAATGTTTGTGCAAAATTTACCCTTAACAAGTTTCAAAATGTGCCCCCGTGTTCTTGATGAACTCAAGGATGTGGGAGCTGGGAGAGGAGGAAGACAAAGCACACGTTGGAAGAAGAAGTCCAGGAGAGGAAAGAAATGCAGCTATGGTGATTTTGGTGGGAAGGAGATCTTGTGGAAGGTAAAAACAAAAATAAGACTTCTTGAACCAGTGCAGCTTTGTGTGGGGTTTGATGGTCTGAGACAACTCCCCCAGTGGTCACACAATTCATACCATAAAACTTTCAAACATAATTTACATGGCATATTTATTGTGGAAGCCTAGGTCCCATCCTTGAAAAAAATGATTTCACCAAACATGTTAAGTTATTTCACAAGTATATTTGTATTCTGCTGTCAGCATCATCACACACACATGACTTGTCTTCTAAGACAGATGTTATATAAAAGGTTAAGGTATAGGTGTTGGGCAATTCAGATCCAAAAACCTGTCCCAACAGCACTGGACAATGTAAGGCAGAAAGTGATTGTGCAAAACACACGTAAACAGCAGCTGGACAGGCTCCCAGAAGCCTTAGGAAGCATTGCTAACTATTGCACAGACCACAGTGCAATGGTCAGTTAGGGCGGAGTTGTGGCTCTGAGGCTAAGGATCTGTGCTGGTATCTGGAAAATTCAAATTGCTGGGCCCTTGAGCAAGGCCCTTAACCTGAAAATTGTTCCAGGGGTGCTGTAAAATGGCTGACCCTATGCTCTAACCCCTAAAGGTCATGTGAAAAGACAATTTTTCCTTATGGATTAATGAAGTATATCAAACCAAGATAAAAAAAAATCTAATCAACGTTCTTTTTATTCTTGTAACTGTATTTACAAAATAATGTATCACATATGCAAGTTTCTGCAGTAGTTTATATTGCTATGTGTTGTAATTGCATTTGTTATAGTCTAAGGCTGAAACAGTCGTCTTCAATCTTGCCATGCATCTATGCATTCATCTATTTTCGCAACCTTGAAAGTGTATTTGTGGAGGACATCCCCATTGTTTTCCTTTACTGTTAAATTGACAGCTTGGATCATTTTAAAAACATTGAACTACAATGTTGCCATATGCAGTATGTAGTACACTACATCTGTGCAAGAATATCTTGGATCATATACAGTACATCACAGCAACATCTCATATCATTCAATCGAGGTTCATAAGATAAGGAGGAGGACACCAAGGGTGCTACCGTACTCCCAACTAGAGACATCTGAGGCTTGTTATTGGCAATTTTATAAAGATAACTGAAAATCATTTAAAGGTGACCTAAAACTACTGCCTAGTGCTATTTTTAAAATGATGCAGTGAAGGGGAGGGAGTTATCCTATATGAATGTAAATATTTTTTGCTATTAAAGTGCGATAGAAGAATTCTGTGATCTCATACTGGACCTGTAAATAGCTACTGGCCAGAAGTGTCAGATGTTTTCAGATTTTTTTTTTTTACAGGTAATTTTGTCTGCGGTGGGTTGGCACCCTGCCCGGGATTGGTTCCCTGCCTTGTGCCCTGTGTTGGCTGGGATTGGCTCCAGCAGACCCCCGTGACCCTGTGTTCGGATTCAGCGGGTTGGAAAATGGATGGATGGATGGTAATTTTGTTATTTATCTTTTATCATACCATTTTAATCCTCTTAGAGTAGATTTTCATAATAATAAGGGGACTGTGGGCTCATCTTGTATGTGTAATATTTCAGAACTGTCTCAATAAAATTATGCTACTATAAAGCAATTTACACATTTGTTTTGGTAAATAGCTCTTTCACTAGTGGTAGTATTTATATATACATACATATATACACATAAACATACACGCACATTTTATATAGTAGTAGTGGTAGTAGTAATACTGTCTTGTGTACACAGCAGAGTCCTGAGGCAAAATAAAATTAAAAGAAACATTTCTGAGGGATGATTTTTTTAAACTGTGCATTTTTTTGTGAATATAAAATAGATGAATGGATGATCCTGTGGCAGACTTGCTCCTTTTACTTACTTATGACACTCTTGGGCAAAACAAGACACTATAAAGTAAAAGGTTATTTTCATTTGGCAGCTCTGAATTGGCCTGGCATGAATGATTATAGCTGTGCGTGTCCACATGCTATGTGATAAGCTGCCATCCATTCAAAGTTGCTACCCAGTTTGCACCCAATGCTGGCAGTATAGTGAAAAATGTAGCTCCCCATGAAAATCAGAGAGCTCTGTACTTTAAAATGAATCTGTGTGGACTCTTGTTTTAAATTTGGACAAAGTAGGTACCCAAGGTGGATAGATATCCATTATATATGCACGGTACGCGTTTGTACCGTATATATGCATGGATCTGTGCATATGTGGTATTGTTAATAGTTAATACCAATGGCGCCAAAGTATATTTCTGCAAAACGTTAACAATTTACTGTATAATGCATTTTCGATTTAATCGATGTTCTAGCATTGGATTACTTACATCTTAATCCTACAGCATGCTGAAACCTCACTCTCTACGTATCCCTGTAAAGCTGAGGTACTGGTATGTGTTATGCCATCAAAACTTTTGCAGAGCTTATGTCAGCATCATGGGATCCAGTGTAGAAATTAAACCTGGAAGACACACTCCAAACACTCTTTCTGGTAATCAACACATGCAAAAATACTGAGATCCCAAAGCTAGAAACTGGCCCTGTCTCAAAATATAATCTAGAAAACTAAATGAATAAATACTGCCAATATTTCTTTTTCTGTTGTTGGTCTCAACATCCTTGCTGAATCTCTTTCTATTGTCCCAAGTAGAGATAAAGCACGTGAGCAGGCAATGTTAGTGCTTGCAAGGAAGCCATACATTTTTTAATAATACAAGTGACACTATGAAAGTGTTCGGTGGCATCATTTCATAAACATTCTTGTAGCATAAAATATTAAAGACTTTAAAAATTTTTTGAAAAAGGGTTAAACATTCATTTTATATTTTATGCTCTTTCTGATATTATGATGCCTCCCTCACATGAAGGAACTCAAATTATGGTATAAAAGTATGTATGAGAAAACCCTACCTGACAGAAAAAATAGTTCTAATGATAGATAGATAGATAGATAGATAGATAGATAGATAGATAGATAGATAGATAGATAGATAGATAGATAGATAGATAGATAGATAGATACTTTATCAATCCCAAGGGGAAATTCACAAATGGTAAAATGTATACAAATAATCAGGGCCCAATCTAACAAAAGACAATATAAAATAGTCGTTTTTTTAAATTTTGTTAGTTCTAGAGACTTTCTGTTGTATGCAGGACAAAAATCAATCTGTAAAGAACATTGTAAAACATGATTCATTTATTTCATTATAATGTATTAATATATTTGTAATGGTTTATGAATTTTAAGTGAGTTCATTACCCTGTTCTCAGAATTACAATTAACACATGTCTTCAATGAAAGAGAAAGTAAACTGTACCCTGTGGCTGACCAGTCATCGTGGCCCAAAGAAGATTTAGAACCCACCACGAGAAAGATGTACCACACAACTAAACCACGTTCTTTAGATGAATTGTGGACTAGGATAACTAATGCAATTACTGAAAATCAACTGCAAAACATATTTACAGTATTTCAGAATCGTATCAGCAGTTTGCACACATGGCGATTGTGGACAAGTTGAAAATTTATGATTTCATGAATACACTTATGCAAAAACATAGGCAATTCTTTCACTTACCCTTTTTACAGATTCGCTGTATCATGTATAGAACTGACGTTATGATTATTTGAAACTGAACCAGGACTTTACAGTGACCCTGTATTTGTGGCTAGAACTCTAATGTCTTTCGGTTGTTCTTAGTTTATATGTGGTTCTATGACTTAGGTCATCTGTTTAAAACAATAAACACACCTATTTAAATGCACTATAATCCAGCAATCCTGTGATCGACTGGTACCCGGGCCATGGTTGGTTCCTACCTTGCACACAATGCTGCGGAGATAGCCTCTTGCTTTCCATAAATCTTAAGTACACGAGGAATTACAAAAAAGGAAAGATGGCTAAATGGGGGATTATCAATGGATCACCTAGGCCTTTAACTGCTTCTAAGAATCTCCAGAAGCTCACTTGAAAGGTGCAAGAAGACATGCTGTACATACACACTTTATATCTAAAGAAAAAATGCAAAAACGGTGAAGTACATTACACCTGAGTTATGTATATCATGAAGGATTACATTTATTTGCCTAAGTAAGCCATTAACTATTTAAGAGAGTTTTAGTGATTTTCTTTTCCCACATGTCTTTTTATCATCTATTCACTGTCCAAATATGGGTCATAGAGGCTGGAGCCCCACTCTGGTAGCACGGAATGAAAGGCAGGAAACAACCTGGATGGGACACCTTTCCAGCAGAACCCAACATTACTTTCCATTTATTTTTATAAAACTTTAACTAGTGCTGCGCATTATTGCAAATAGTGTACAGTTAAAATAAAACACCACATACAATAAAAAAATATGACCGTATGGGATTTTATATAAATAAAATATATTCTTAAAGAATCCAAATATCGACAAACAAGTGGCAAGAAAAAAATAATCTACTTCCAGAATTGCTAACCTTATTTTTGATTTCCCCGATTTTTTTCCCGTTGAATTCATTCTCGGTTTTGTCAGTTGCACACCATTGTTTTGTTCACTGCGTTATTGGTAAACGAAGACAAATCAGTTTGCGACATCTCATTAAGAAAGTGACACAAACAATAACGGCGGACTGAAAGACTGGCACGGATATCTAATATTAACATCTGCTTAACCCTTCACTACACAACGAACAGGCAGGTATTTGTGGAGTCACTGAAGCAGGGCACTATATAGTCTCAATTGAGTACTGACCATCAAATCAGGATTTCCGTGCTAATGGACACTGAACCTTTGAAAATGTTCAAGGAAAAAATAAAAGTAATTACTAAAGATTTTCGCCTGCATTCACTTACTGGCCTTATAAGTACTTTCCAGTGGAAGGCGCTATATTGTAATTAATACCCCCTGGAATCGGCCGCTCGTATAAACGCTCAGAAGGAGACACGCGGATGTGTGTGGTGTGAAGCACCGATATGCAAATGAGGACGGCTGTTGACAGTTACGGGCACGTGAAGCTAGCCGGCTGCATCAGAGTCCCGGTGGGACGGCACTGCAGACAGGCGATTCGGATCTAGGCTAAGAACAACAGAGGTAAACAACGCAGGCTCAATCACTGCCTTATTCTCTTCTATATTCTCTTTATTCTCAATTGCCGCCCCCAACCCTTTGATAGGCAACTCCCCTGTTCTAAACGCGCAGCAGCAAGCCAAAAAAAAAAAAAAAAACTCAGCAAGGGGATCCCCTTAACCCCATCGTTCCTTTTTTGCGTTCTTTTTTCCCCGATCATCTACAAAACACATAAACATACGCCTCCAAAAAATTATAATCCTGGCAGATACAATTGAGTCACGTGTCCCCAGAAAAGCTTCATATCTGGTATTTTGTTTTTTTTTTGTCTAAATGAAAAAGAAAATACCCAAATGAAAAATATGAATTGTAACACGTAAAAAACTTACCTAAAAAGGGGAAAAAAATGAACAATCGGGTACAATCCCAAACGCTGCAATCCCGGAATAGCAGAGGTGGGGGAGGCAAATGCCTCCTTCTGTGTAGATAATCCGACCCAAACGACTAGAAGCGTCTTTCCTAAATGTGCTCCCGGGCCGCAGGTTTAATCCGGCACATCCCGGGCGGCTGTCCCCGTCACTCAGTGTGGCCCGCGGCACCTCCGGACCGGATTACCGCTCCCCTTCCCCTTCTCTTCTCTTTAGCGGTGCTCGTCGCCCCCTTTTTCCTCTCTTTGTTCTGTAATCCAGTAAAATTGAAACTCATTCGCCCCTCCGCTAATCCCAGCCCAACTCAACGCCATCCTCTATTGGCTGTAATTTACATACAGGATTAAGGAACCTCTGGAGCATCGCGGGGGAAAACGGGCGCTCGGCTCACGCGCGCCACAATGAAACGCCGATAATAATTGCAGCGGGCGGCTACAAAAAAGGGAAAACATGAGAGAGAAGGTAAAGCGAGAAGCAGAAAAAGCCGAGCGACTTCAGCGCCTGCCAAGCGCAAGAGCGCCTACCCGCCGCGTGTGGATTAGGATTATTGTCCCCGCCGCTGTCAACAATGGGCGGCTTGATTTGGGAGCAGTTCTCGCTCTTGCGCCGGTGTATTTCTGTAAAACTAATCAGTTTAAGGAAATGTTATTCTCATGATGTTGTTTTGTTAAATATATTGCTGTATTCTTGTTGATGGGTATATGGGAAATATGTTACATGTTTGAAACATACGGGCTCATTTTGGTTTTTATTTTTAACAGAGCGGATCATTTAATATAATATTGTAATCATCGTTATGAATAAGCACTGTATAAGGCATTTACTTTCGCCCATTTAAACCCCAAAAGATAGTGTGGATTTAACCCTGAACAAACCCTAAACCTGCATCAGCTCCTAGTTTAAAAAAATAAAACAATGACTTTGTAGGTTACTTTGAGCAAAGGCAAAATATACCAATATGCAAGTATAATAAAGTTTATTTTTAAAAGGTGAGATGGCATGGTTGTGCAGCGGGCAGCCACACTGCTTTCACTCTGGAGTTTACAACACAAAACCTGAACTGTTGTCTACTTGTCTGTGGTAGCTTGTCCGTTTACCCAAAAAATCATTCTTCATCTAATCTCCCATCACTCTGTGCTGGCCTTTTCAAACCACCAGACTCAGTACACATCTACCAAAAGACATCTTAACACTCAAACATTAAAGGTCAAGAGGTCTGCTTCAGCCCCCATTTTAAAAGAATTTTGTTTGGTGGGCCTGTGCCATGAGAATTTAGCAGTCTCTGAAGAGCTTCACAGCAACTGCTCTGTTATCCATTAAAGGGAAATCTATACTACCCCAAAATGGATGGGAGAACACTGTTCTCCTGATTGTCCTGCCTAGACTTGTCTTAAGAGTGAGCAACCAGGCCTTATGCTGCATTTCATCTGAAGTGGGCAGTCCAAGTTCCTGGTTGGAAAATTCAACTGGAGCGCCCCCTTAAATTGGGTTTCCAACTCAGAAACTCAGTTGTGGTCTGTCATGTGTGAGTTTGTCCGACTTCAGATCATGACGTCAATCCAAGATGGTGACTTACACCGCCAACCTTAGTGAAAACTGTAGTATTATACTGTGTATTAGCACTTCTGTTTATTTGTGTCTCATTAAATCAGACATATGGAATTATTATATTGGAATTCTATGAGGAGGCAACAAAAGGAAACGATCAAAGTGGAGCATATGATATTATTTATCTTGACTTTCAGAAAGCATTTGATAAGGTGCCACATGAGAGGCAGGGAATCAAATTAAAAGAAGTGGGAGTTGGCTCAGACACAGGAAGCAGAGGGTGATGGTGCAAGGAACCTCATCAGAACTGGCCGATGTTAAGAGTGGTGTTCCACAGGGGTCAGTGCTAAAGCCGCTGCCATTTTTAATATATATAAATGATTTAGATAGGAATATAAGTAACAAGCTGGTTAAGTTTGAAGATGATATCCAAGACAGGTGGATTAGCAGATAATTTGGAATCCATTATATCATTACAGAAGGACATGGATAGCATACAGGCTTGGGCAGATTTGTGGCAGATGAAATTTAATGTCAGTAAATGTAAAGTATTACACATAGGAAGTAAAAATGTTAAGTTTGAATACACAATGGGCGGTCGGAAAATCGAGAGTACACCTTATGAGAAGGATTTAGGAGTCATAGTGGACTCTAAGCTATCGACTTCCCGACAGTGTTCAGAAACCATTAAGAAGGGTAACAGAATGTTCGGTTATATAACACGATGTGAGGAGTACAAGTCCAAGGAGGTTATGCTCAACCTTTATAATGCACTGGTGAGGCCTCATCTGGAGTACTGTGTGCAGTTTTGGTCTCCAGGCTACAAAAAGGACATTGCATCACTAGAAAAAGTCCAGAGAAGAGCAACTAGGCTGATTCCAGGGCTACAGGGGATGAATTATGAGGAAAGATTAAAAGAGCTGAGCCTATACAGTTTAAGCAAAAGAAGATTAAGAGGTGACATGACTGAAGTGTTTAAAATTATGAAGGGAATCAGTACAGTGGATCAAGACTGTTATTTTAAAATTAGTTCATCAAGAACACGGGGACACAGTTGGAAGCTTGTTAAGGGTAAATTTTGCACACACATTAGGAAGTTTTTCTTTACACAAAGAACAATAGACACTTGGAATAAGCTACCAAGTAGTGTGGTAGACAGTAAGACGTTGGGGACTTTCAAAACTCGACTTGATGTTTTTTTGGAAGAAATAAGTGGATAGGACTTGCGAGCTTTGTTGGGCTGAATGGCCTGTTCTTGTCTAGAGTGTTCTAATATTCTAATGTTCTAATATACTGTATATAGTACTGTTCAACTTCTATCTGTAGACATCTTGCTATGGTGTTTGGATATGCAAAATACTGCATAATCCATTGTTATCAACTGCTATTTATTCTGAAGGACAAAGCACAACAACGGTTTTCCTGCACGCATCCTTATTGGTTTTACTGGAACGTGGTCAACTCGGGTGTGACGTCATTCTGACTTCCACGGTAAATGGAGTGCAACATTAGCTTCTCCAGGTAGAGACTACATGCCACCATATGCAGGCCTACAGATCTTGCATCCTGTTGCCAGCAATTCCTCACTTCACTTTTTCTCAAAACAGAATGGCACCTACTAATTCACTTGCTTTCTAGCACCTTGTTGCACATATTATGCTGTATATAAATATTATGTTATTCTGGTTCATCTCACACTGTCCAGAAGTGCTGCCTCTCTGAAGATCCAGGCCCATCTCTAGTGTTCCATGTGTTCTGCCACTTGTATTTCTAGTTGCTTTGCACCTGCCAGTGTGGGTCAAGCTTTTCCATGGCACTGTGCAGTCTTGGCAGTGCCTGTGCCCTTAAAACCTCTTGCCACTCGAGCATCTTTTCACACATACTATGACCTTTACTCTCCCGTGGGGTTAGAGAAAGCCATGCGCTGCATATGCTGTAATCGTACCCCAGTTCTTCATTTCTGCAGCTGTTACAAGAGAAATGAGATAACTTTATAATTTAGTTAACAACATCAACAAAATAAAATAGTTATTTTTTATCAGAATTAAAAATAAAATGTCTGCATTAAGGATCTTTCTAACCAGAAAGTACAGTAGTAATTCTCTTTTCTGGTTATCAATTACATTTAGTGGTTAACTGTCTGCACGTTACCCCTATACCTTCCACTGATGCCTTTACCCTTGAGCGTGTATTTTAATTAGAAGATGGAGACATCCAACACTAAATAAAACTAGTGCAGGAGACGAAGTGTTTAACTATAGTGTCCCAACACCTTCTAATGATCACCCGTTCACAATTAGAGATGCCACTTTTAGAAATCAGTGGTCTCTGCATTTAAATCACGGCTCCTGACCTGTTATTTTAGCATTGTGTTCTGACTGCATTTTTGCCCGTTGACAACTGTAATTATGGCAAGAATCATGACTGGCTATTACAGTCATGAGTCCCACAAGTTATTTTTCTCCTGTTTTGTCCTGCTTGGCAAAACCCAATGCTTGAAATGGAATCTCACAGTAGATGGAACGTAGAACCATCATTGGTTAAGAGACTCAGTGTCAGATCATTGTACAATAGCATTTAAATAATTTATAATAGCCAGCACCATACCAAACTGCACAATACATGGGGAGGGGCTGCTCTTGGGGGGCAGAAAGGTCATCAGGCCTACGTCAGACAGACTGTGACTTTGCCCTTTCTTGTTTGTATAGTGCAAACTGTAAAACTCTAACGTACACAGTTGTGTCCTTATCAGACATGTTGTATAAGTGTTTGATGTGCAAGTCCATTAACACAGGCATAACAACATTAGCCCACACGTAACCATAGTGCTAGGTTTACGGATCACTGGGGGTCTTTGTGTCTAAGTTGGTGAGGTCAATTGGTTGTCCAGTCTGCAGCAGGGCTGGGGCGTGTTTGATGCTACAGTGAGGATGAAACTGTGGGAGCGATGGGCATAGCTGATTTTGACTATGGTGTCCTTTTAAGAGAGATACAGTTAGGTCCATAAATATTTGGACAGAGACAACTTTTTTCTAATTTTGGTTCTGTACATTACCACAATGAATTTTAAATGTAACAACTCAGATGTAGTTGAAGTGCAGACTTTCAGCTTTAATTCAGTGGGGTGAACAAAATGATTGCATAAAAATGTGAGGCAACTAAAGCATTTTTTGAACACAATCCCATCATTTCAGGGGCTCAAAAGTAATTAGACAATTGACTCAAAGGCTATTTCATGGGCAGGTGTGGGCAAGTCCGTCGTTATGTCATTATCAATTAAGCAGATAAAAGGCCTGGAGTTGATTTGAGGTGTGGTGCTCGCGTGTAGAAGATTCTGCTGTGAACAAACAACATGCGGTCAAAGGAGCTCTCCATGCAGGTGAAAGAAGCCATCCTGAAGCTGCGAAAACAGAAAAAACACATCTGAGAAATTGCTACAATATTACGAGTGGCAAAATCTACAGTTTGGTACATCCTGAGAAAGAAAGCAAGCACTGGTGAACTCAGCAATGCAAAAAGACCTGGACGTCCACGGAAGACAACAATGGTGGATGATCGCAGAATCATTTCCATGGTGAAGAGAAACCCCTTCACAACAGCCAAGCAAGTGAACAACACTCTCCAGGGGGTAGGCGTATCGATATCCAAGTCTACCATAAAGAGAAGACTGCATGAAAGTAAATACAGATGATGCACTGCAAGGTTTAAGCCACTCATAAGCCTCAAGATTAGAAAGGCTAGATTGGACTTTGCTAAAGAACATCTAAAAAAGCCAGCACAGTTCTGGAAAAACATTCTTTGGACAGATGAAACCAAGATCATCCTCTACCAGAATGATGGCAAGAAAAAAGTATGAAGAAGGAGTGGAACAGCTCATTATCCAAAGCATACCACATCATCTGTAAAACACGGTGGAGGCAATGTGATGGCTTGGGTGTGCATGGCTGCCAGTGGCACTGGGACACTAGTGTTTATTGATGATGTGACACAGGACAGAAGCAGCCGAATGAATTCTGAGGTGTTCAGAGACATACTGTCTGCTCAAATCCAGCTAAATGCAGTCAAATTGATTGGGCGGTGTTTCATGATACAGATGGACAATGACCCAAAACATACAGCCAAAGCAACCCAGGAGTTTATTAAAGCAAAGAAGTGGAAAATTCTTGAATGGCCAAGTCAGTCACCTGGGGCCTCATGCATAACGCCGTGCGTAGAACTCACACTATAACATGGCATAAGCACAAAAGCAGGAATGTGCGTACGCACAGAAAAATCCAGATGCAGGAATCTGTACATACGCAAACTTCCACGTTCTTCCGCTACATAAATTCAGATCAGCGTGAAAAGTAACGCACGTGCACGCGCCTTCTGTCCCGACCCAGCTCCTCCCAGAATTACGCCTCTTTGAATATGCAAATCAATATAAATAGCCCTTAAGCTCAGCCTTCTGTGAAAAGACAATGGGAAAAGCACGAGGGAAAATATAAGAATTTCAGCGAATACCAAGTGGAGGCAAAGGAAAAACGTACTATTTGTTGGTTTAAACAGTGGTATAATCAACAAAATGAAGTTGATCAACTGACAGAGTGTCGGAGAAACTCGAAAGCTCAAGTTCACAAAGTCGCACAGTGCCCGAAATAAAAAAGAAATCACATATCAAAGTCGCCGTGAAAAGGCAAGTCGTAGCCCACCATCTGAGTGTCATATGAAAGCTTATTAGGGTACAGAAAAAAAAAATAGGCACACAGTGGGAAAAAAGCACGAAATGTCAACTTTAATCTCGAAATTTCCACTTTAATCACATAGTTTATTTTGCCATTAAAGTAGAACATCATAAACTTCATCTTAAAATCATTTAATTTACTAGTTTCTCAAATCCCATTGTAACTAAAGTAGCACATTAAATGCTTTGTTCTGTATTTGATCTTCTTTGTGCTCTATGTGTGTGAATCACTACCTGCTTCTTAAACGGGCTTTATTTTTCTCCGACAGGACACATAATCCATTACATTCGTGATATTACAGCTCTCTGAATAATTAAAATACTGAGATGTATACGTGATATCTTTTTCATGATGATAGGAGTTAAAGCATGTTATTAAACATGGGAACACAGTGGTGCAGTGCTTGTTCATGTCTCACGCAAGAGGCTTGCTGCGCCATGCGCGACCTTCGATGAAATAATTTATTGCAGCAGTACTGTCTCTTTCAAACGTACTAACCTCCAATTCCTGTCCTTACTTTTCTTTCTCCAAATACCCAATCGCCACACAATCAGCTATATTGACGTGAAGCCATCTGTAAGCTTAGAATGCCGATTCTTCAAAACTTTTAAGGAACATTGAAATATCTTCATAGTACATGTTTAATTATTCTATCCATCTATCCTTCCAGTGTCGCGTCAGCACGAGCAAGAATACAACGCAATGCAGGAACAATCCATGAACTAACTAGCGCTGCGGCACCGTGTCCTCACATGTTTAATTATTAACAATACAGATTATTTAAATGAAGTTAAAATTTCATCTGTATAATATAATCAACATATTTTGCTGCATTTCATCTTAAAAATGATATCGTCATCATATGTAAATACGCGCAAACAGTTCTACAAGGAGCACTTTGATGGACTGATTGAGTGCGTTTATAGTTCTTGGGATGAAACTTTTTCTAAACCGCGAAGTCCGTACAGGGAAGTCTCGGAAACGTTTTGCCGTGGCTGAATCAGCGTCTGCTTCATGCTGTATACCGATAATTCTCTTTCCGATCAGCTGCTGTTGTGATTCCCCACTCAGATACAGTGATATAAATACTCCGAGTGGTGCAGTGAGTGTAATATGGAAAAAGATGATCTGCTGTGGCAACCCTTAACGGGAGCAGCTGAAAGAAGAAGAAGATGCATTGAGAGTAACAACGCTAAAGCAGTTATTGTATTTGGAATACTATGGCTATTCCCTGGACCATTATATTGCTGCAGGTTAATTACAATCAGATGCATTACACTAATAAACAATATGCAGTTAGTTTCAGTGTATTTATAAAGCCGCATCAGGAATGTGGGTCTAAGAAAGAAAGGGTGACCACACAGGAACAGTAGCACTGCTTTGACGCTGGGTGCCGCCAGTCTGCAAAACCGAGCGGAGAAATTGCGTACGCCAGGGCATGAGGTACCGTGGAAAAGTGCGTGGCTTTACGCCAAGTTTAGGTTTTATACATCGCGATTTGAGAGTGGAAACGTTCGTATGCAACATTTCTGTGCGTATGCACCGTTTATACATGAGGCCCCGATCTTAACCTAATTGAGCAGGCATTTCACTTGTTGAAGACTAAACTTCAGACAGAAAGGCCCACAAACAAACAGCAACTGAAAGCCGCTGCAGTAAAGGCCTGGCAGAGCATTAAAAAGGAGGAAACCCAGCATCTGGTGATGTCCATGAGTTCAAGACTTCAGGCTGTCATTGCCAGCAAAGGGTTTTCAACCAAGTATTAGAAATGAACATTTTATTTCCAGTTATTTAATTTGTCCAATTACTTTTGAGCCCCTGAAATGAAGGGATTGTGTTAAAAAATGCTTTAGTTGCCTCCCATTTTTATGCAATCGTTTTGTTCACCCCACTGAATTAAAGCTGAAAGTCTGCACTTCAACTGCATCTGAGTTGTTTCATTTAAAATTCATTGTGGTAATGTACAGAACCAAAATTAGAAAAAAGTTGTCTCTGTCCAAATATTTATGGACCTAACTGTATATAAGGATAAATGTTCAAGTCTTTAGAGTCCTGGTGCTCCCTGTTTTGCTATGTGGTTGCAAGACATGGACTCTATCCAGTGACCTCGGACGAAGAATGGATTCCTTTGGTATTGTTTCTCTTCAGAGAATCCTTGGGTATTGCTGGTTTGAATTTGTGTCGATCCTGAATGAGGCACATTGCCTGAATTGTGAAGGAGTGTCAGTTACAGCACTATGGTTCCCTGAGCGTGATCCGGCTCACAGGATCCTGATTGCTGAGGACCTGAGCGGCTGGACCAGGCCAAGGGGACACCCATGTAACACTTCACTACGGCAGGTAGTTGGCCATTTCCAAAAGGAATGACTGGATTACGTGTCTGCCTGGGGGGTTACCAACTGGAATCCTGAGGAAAAACAGATATCAATGGAAATGACGCATGCTCCATTCTTAGAAAATAATCGATATTCTTTGTAAATTTTGCCTAGCAGTCCAATAATTAACAATGCTTATTCCAATGATAAGAAATGAGGCTGATCCTTGCTATTGTAATTGTCTTGTGATATTCCTTAAAGTCAGGAAATGTACAGATCCTCATTACTCTTAGGTTCAAGTATGTTCTTTTAATACCTCATTTGGAGACTTTTGGTCAATTTTATTAATATTTCACTTCAAATAGGATCTCACATTGTCAAAATATTCAGAGTAATGACAAGCGTTCTCATCAGAAATATATGCCAGCACACAAAACAAGTGGTTAGGAAGTAAGTACTTACAATAGAACCGGATATGCAGAGAGCTGCTGCTGTCTATCTATCTGGTCACCTGAGTCAAAATTATGTAGCAGGAATGTCTGGGCAGCAGGAAAATATAAAACACAAGAAGACAAGAAGGTGGTGTAGAAGAAATTGTGTGCAACTTTATGAATAAAGTTTCCCTAAAGGTATGGCTTTGATATATATTTTTGAACCTTTGGCCTGCATGGTGATTTTCCCTATAACTTTCTCTTTGTGTTTTGTCAGTTTTTGGAGGATTGGTGTATCTCTTTGACTTCCTGGTTCTCTGACCCTGCATCTGCATCTTCACAAACATTATTGCTCGCCTTTGTGGAGTTTTTTCATTGCCTGAATGTTTTTAATGTTGTACTATTGTTAGATCTCCTTTTCTGAGATCATTACAAGGGTTCTTTAAACACGGACCAGTCAGTGCATTTAAAAGAGCCAAGCAGGCACTCAACAGACTCCTTGTCGCAGACTTTAATTAATTTAACTACTTAGCTTTTCCATTTTAAAGACTATTTTATATGTAGGAATGATTTGGACACATCATTGGTCTGATGAACCCAGTGGATGTTCAGCTTTTGATTTGTAAACACCTATAATGTTCCTTTATTACTGATCAAGCACTCTGTTGTGACAAGTGGGGCAAGTGACATAATGATAAAAATGACCCATTGTTTTTGTTGTGAGCACTGTAGGGAGTGCCCAAAATTATTGTGAGGAAATAACCAGATTAGATAAACAAAAGTTCAAAGTTTGCCAAAGTCAAAACCAGAAGAACAGAACAATCGAAATGACAAAACCAAAAGGCAAGAGCAAACTTGATGTCAAAGAACAAAATCAGGTTCTAAGACAAGAGACTGAGGATTCTAACACTAGGACTACTTGAAAGAGAAATTACCTAACATTAAGAAGACTTTATTATCACAGAGTTTATCCACCGAGTGATACTGACCACATCACATGACCCACCTTGTTTTTACTGGAAAACCAGATTGCAGCACAGATCACAGTGGCCGCGAGATGAGATCCAGAACAGTAGGCAAAATGGCGTCCTGCCCGAAAATAAACAAGACATTAAAATAATGAAATGAGGGGAAAATAAACGGTAATTAAATAATCCTACACTTACCAATACCTCAGCAATACCAGGAAGGTACACAAAGGACCTTCCTAAGTAACAAAACAATTGCAACAGTTTTGCTTAGTGAGCTCTGATTAAAATACCTCAAATAATAATCAGGAGTCAGAAGACATCGAGTCTCAATAACACCCTGAAAATACTTTCAGCTGCTTCACTCCTTCCTACTTAAGACTGAATATTGTAAAAAAATACAAAATATACAGATGAAGTGTTGGGGTCCGTTATGGATTCCTTATTTAATAGCCATGATGTCAAGAGGAAAAATTACGTGGTACAGGAACAGTAATATGGTTTGGAATAAGGTGCCTTCCAGTAAGGCTGTGAAGCTCCTGATTAATGGTGGTCCATCTCTTTTAAAGGCTGGTCCTGTGAATACTTTCACTTTGGCTTTTGTTTAAACAGTGGACAAGGCAAGAGGGGTAGGACTTCCAAGGACTTCAGAGGTTCTTCTGGCCATCTTCCTCCATTCCAGGTTCAAAGAGGGTGTCACGTCAAGCTCAATTTCCCATCTCCTACCTTCACAGAGCCAACAAAACACGTTGGGCACATGCGGGGCTGACAATATACACAATAGTAGTAAAGATCTATGGAAACTCTAACTAACTAAATGGGGTGCAGTGAGACTTAGTATAGCTTTAGTATTCATTTTTTTAAACATTACCAGCTTCTACTATTGTCTTTATAGACAGATACTGTACGCTAGACAGATTTCAAAAATTTGAATGTGGTGCTTATATTCTCAAGCAGAAAGTGTGATGCATTTTATTACTATGTACATTACACAATACATTCCAACAGATGGCAGATTGCAAATGTTAACAGTGAATTTTCCCAACCAGATGTAATTGCTGGACAGACAGAAATCAGCTTATAATATACAGATATATCAAGTTTTATCTATGTAATTTTTCCTTTATCAAGTTATCGTTTTGATTTGTCTGTTGCCACAATTATCCAGCAGGAGTCTTAGCAGCAGTGCTAATGTTTACAATGCACCATCTATTGGAATGAAAAAGGCACTGCGTTTTATTACTACAAGCTACAGTACATGACAAAACACATTACAGTAGATGATGCATTGCTAACACTTAACATACGCCTAACAGAATGTACCTGCCGATGGACTGCTTCGGAGAAGCATGTGAGCATACAACTTATTTATCGTTTCACTCATCCTTCTGTTGTGCTTACGGCCTTCTTTCCGCAGACAGCAGGATGTGCCTTCATGGCCAGTTCATTTCTCTAAAGGCAGACGCCCTTGCTGTGTGATTACTGGTGATGGTAGCGTCTCTGTCCAAATGAAAGGGTGCACCGAATCCAACAATTGTCTCATTGTCATTAGAATTATTTTCAGTCAACTAGGTTTCTGCAAATGCTACAACACATCAAGTTGGAGACACAGACATGCCTGAAGTTCATCCAGTTTTTTCCATACAGCCTGAACATTACTCAGGTAAAAGTTGGTAAGGAGGGCCGTTCACCCACAGTTTTTCAGTGTCTCTCTCAAATATCTTATCCTTTTCTCCTTTCTCTTTTTTTCCACTCATATTATTATTAGAACAAGTAACTGAATAAAAAAATGTCAGATACAGGGCAAAATTGGATGAAACGTCTATTTAGGAGTCATTGGAATATGTATTGTCTGCTACGTGTAATTCATGCGGGCTGATTAGGAAGAGTAACACGAAGACGCCCAGGTCAGATGAAATGACACCAATACAAATAAACATTTTGTGTTTGTTGACATCTCTATGGCACCATTGGAGTTAAAGTTATCTCCAAGAAAAGTTTAGGATAGGATAATCACCATTGAAATGAAAGAAAAGTTCCACAAAACAATGAAGTAAGAACATTCCTGCTGCCGGTGACAACAAGGGCAGTGCCCATTACAGTGGGCTGCATTTCTGTATGATACTGCTGCATGTCATCAATGACATCTCCAGTGTGTAATATTCTGTTTTGCCCTAACCTTATATTCATTAGGTGTTTTCCTTAATTAAAATTACATTTACACTGGAGCACCATAAAGAACAGCCCTGTCTCTTTTCTCTTCACTCAGTACACCTCAGACTATAAATATAACACCAGGTCTGTCACTTGAAGAAAGTCTCAGATGATTCTGCACTTATGGTGTGTATGAATCAAAGTAAAGGAGTCAAGTGAAGAACTTTCTTTCTTGGTGCAAAGAGAATTGTCATCAGCAAAACCTAGGAATTGGTTATTGACTTTCAAAGAGCCTTTGTGTCCAGTCACTATTCAGGGAGAGGATGTAGAGGTGGGCCACTCCTACTTAGGGGTCCACATTAATGACAGGTTAGATTGGACTTGGTACACAGAGAAAATTATATACTACAGAAACAGAATTACATAAAAATTAAATAGTCGACAACAAAACATATAACATTATGAAATGAACACACTTTAAATCAAACACAAAAGACATAAATAAGAAGCGTAGATAGAAAATAAAAACATTAAGCAGTCAGTATATAACAGTTCCCCATTGCCTAGAGTCGGGCCTGCCTGGTTGAGATCTATATTGGGATTGGCCAGAGAGAGTTCCAGCCTGTTTTGGGGGTCTTTTCGAAGCCTCATGCATTTTGTTATTTTGTGGAGCCAGAATCATAACACATTCAGTCTCCTTTTTGCTCTTGAATGCTACTGATCCTGTCCCACAAATTCATCACCACACATCTTGTTTTCAGCTACTTAGCAACTGCAGTTATTGTGCACATGTGTGATGTATGGTGTTATATAGTTATGGAAGACCCTGAACATTTGTGGTGCTCAGTCTTTCAGTCTCTGTGTGCTCCACATGTCGGTGTTTTCTGTTTCTGCTGTGCTATTTATGCCATTTTTATGCTGTGATTATCTCCAAATGAGGAGCCAAAACCACAAAAATAATCCTTCTAAAACTTAACATTTAATTGCAATAATTAAATAATTCAGTTGATTTACAAATCTAAAATATAATAACTAAAGATCCAATGTTATGCAAAATTAAGCACTTCAATTCAAAGTAAGTCTAGAAACATGTTTCTTTAATATGTTTTAAGGAGGAATTAACAGAAATAACTGCTTGAAATTGAAGCAAAGGCAAAATTGGTATAAAAAATACAACTAGAAAGAAACAAAAGAACAGAATATAAATATATTAATTAAATACAATTAGAAGGAAAAGGAAAAAAAAACTGAATGCCAGAGTCAAAACACAAATGCAATATTCAGGCTTCTGAAACCAAAAAGTGTGATTCAAAACTAAAGGATTCCAAAATGAAGTTTCAAAGATCACAAAACCTCTCACAAAGAACGAAGATGGAGAAAAGACCGCAGCAGCTGCACTTGCCAAAGTTACACCAGCTGCTGAGGTGAGGGTGGTCCTTATTGAGTCCTCTCAGGAAAATGAAGCGCAAAGGACAGCAGCACCTGATAGTCTCTGTGTCATGTTGTAGCTGGGGTTCATCTGCTGTCTTATGTGTACGTTACTTTTTGATACAGCAGTTGTTTCTGTTATTCCTGAAGTATTTGTTTTCATTTGTTTATTGTAAAAATATGTCATTTTTGTTTATTACACCTGTAGTTGGTCAATAGTACAGGACTAGGATGTCATTTTTGAATAAGTTGCAAGGTGTTGTGTGCCTACAATCTGCTTAATCACAACAGCACACCTAGACACACCAAGCTATCAGTCAAAGAGATTTTGATCACAAACAATGTGGTTGTTGCTTCGCAGCCCTCCCATTCATCGGATTTTGCTCCCTGTGACTTCTTATTGTTTCCAAAATTGAAACTGAGATTGAAAGGAAGAAGATTTGGTAGTGTTTAAAATTTGGGAGTGGTCTCACCTAGACTTTCTCTTTCTTTATGGGGATGGATATTTGAGGAGTAAACCGTAAGACAATGATTATATTTTTATATTATTTACATTAAAGAACCACCAAAAACAAATCAAATCAAATTAATAATATATTGAACAATTATTATAAAAGTAAACATGAATAAATAGGATTCTGCAGCTGCATGAATAAAAAAAAATGAAGTATGTGTTCAGGTAAAGTACCACTTCCAGTTAGTGGAAACAGCCCAAAAGTTGATATAAATCTATGTTTTGTACCTAATACTTGTATGCAAAATTTGGTTGACCTAAGTGAAAGTGTACTCAAGTTGTCATGTTTACATACAGTACACACACACACACACACACACACAGACATAATTCCAAAAATGGCATTTTCGGATTCAGGGAGGTCTAAAACGTCGAGATTTATTAACATCTTGAAATGGAATTTTTGGAGGATTCCAATACTTTCCCTACACTTCGTATACGAGAAAGTCCGGACGTCTAAAATGTTGAGATTCATCAAAATCTCAAAATGGAATTATTGGAGGATTCCAATAATTTCACTTCATATAAGAGAAAGTTAGGGAGGTCTAAAATGTCGAGATTCATCAAAATCTCAACATTGAATCTTTGGACGATTACAATACTTTCTCAACACTTCGTATACAAGAAAGTCAGGGATGTCTAAAACGTTGAGATTCATCAAAATCTCAAAATGGAATTTTTGGAGGATTCCAATAATTTCCCTACACTTCATATACAAAAAGTCAGGTAGGTCTAAAACGTTAAGATTAATCAAATCTCGACATCAAATCTTTGGACGATTACAATACTTTCTCTACACTTTGTATACAAGAAAGTCAGGGAGGTCTGAAATGTCAAGATTCATTAAAATCTTGATATCGAATCTTTGGATGATTACAATACTTTTCCTATACTTCATAAATGAGAAACCAAAAAGGAAGGAAAGCTCTAGACCTGATGCAGCAAGTGCTAACAGGAATGGGAGAAGTGCTGGGACAAGTGCATTGCATCTCATGGACAGTATTTGGAAGGAGACTAAAATAAAATTTTGAAAGTTTTCTAATAATTTTTTTTTTAACAATTCTTAGAATTCTTGGGTTCTCCCCTCATATGTTAAATTATTATTTAGTATGTATGTATGTATTGTGTTTGTATTTTCTTTGCTTCCTGTTTTGTTACAGTTCCTTCCCTGGCTGGAGTTCAAATGCCTACATTATGTCTTTTTTATTTTCTTTTGATTCTTTTGTCTATGTTAGTATTGTTATTTCTTGCATTACTTTGTGTTTTTAATTATACTTGTGCATAATGTTATTTTTTACGTATCTTTGCCAGTGTTACCACATGTTCCAGGTATTTTGTGGGTAGGAGCTTATCCCAGCTAACATAGGGCAGGAGGCAGGAACAAACCCTGGACATGGTGCCAGTCTATTATAGAGAAAACACACACACACCAAACATACTAAAGCCATTTTCCCTAACCTGCATGTCTCTAGACAGTGAAAGGAAACTGGAGCACCTAGAGGAAATTCACACAGTCATGAGGAGAACATGGAAACTGCACACAGGCAGTATCTAGGACGTGAACTCTGCTTACTGCAAGGCAGCAATCACTACCATTGTGCCACCAGGCCACACTGCAATTATTGTAAGAATAGATTTTCTCATTCTGGATTCTTTTGCTTCTGGTTTTTGGATTTTTTGTTATTGAACTGTGATTCTGGACTTGTTCACCTTGAATTGTGTTTTAAAATTAATCCATTTTTCCTATTTTTGCTTATTTTTTGAGCTTTATTTTTTCTCTTTCAATAAATTCCTTTTGTATAAAGATTCTTTGATGGGTTTGTCCTTCAAGCCACAGGTTAGATGGTTCCACTTTAAACTTCTTAAAGTTAGGACCTGAGTCAAAATCTGCCTGTAGAGTGTGGGGTCTGGCTGCCTGGAGTTAGGCCATCACTAGACATGCGAATAAAGATCCTAGCCTGTTTTAGGTCACCTTTTAGAAGCCTCACACCTCTTTTTTGCCATGTTTGTATCAGCATTTCACAATACCGTCTCAACACACAAAAAAGGCTTGGGGCAGCCACCCATATATTGTTCCTGGGTGCAAAAGGGTATAGAAATAGGTTGAGATGTATTCTCATTGAATTCTAAACTGAACTGATTTGGTTTAGAAAAGATGGAGGCTTTATAAGCCAAAACAGGAAGTGACGTTGTCTAGGGCCGGGAACTGGAAGTGACGTCAGTTTGGGCGCCGGAACCGGACGTGACATCAGTTTGGGTGCCGGAACCGGACGTGACATCAGTTTGGGCACCGGAACCAGAATTGACATCGTTGATGTTGAATCAGGCAGGTTTTCTCATATTTGGCCTGCAGAGATAATTGAGGTAGGTTTAGTGCACCCTGCCACTACCTGCCTGGCGGGTAATTACTTCCACTTGGTCCACTCAGCTCCCTCCTAATCACACGTGTGTGACATTGTGCAGGCAGCGGACACAATGATGGACTGTTATGAAAATGAAAACCGAACAACAGCTATGGAGCAGAGAAAAGTGAAAAGTACAAAGAAAGAAGAAGAACATAAACACAAGTAAGAAACTGCCCTACTAAGCTGCATTAGGTAGACATCATGAACCTGTGATTTCTTCTTTGGCCATTCCTGCTGTTCATTTCTGCTACTATCCGGAATGTGTTTGCATTTCTTGTGTTTCTGACAGCTTTTATCAGGACATGCTAAAAACAATCAGGCGACAGATAGACATCCCTTATCCTCTGTTGTGTACTGTACATGGTCTGCCTTCTGAAGTACAGTTTATAGTTCTGTATGGCAGCTTTAGGATATTCTGATGACTCCATAACGCTTGTGGTTTCCTACAAGGCCAATGGTGAGTTGAAGCAGAGCACCATAACTGGAGAAGAAGGATGTGGGTGTGTGAATTTGTATGGGTAAGGCCCAACAGTGTTCAGAGAGTGACAAACACTTTGCAATATTGCTGTTTTACCTTACCTTTGTCTGTCCATTTTATTCACACCTATCTGTACAAACAATGAACAACCTGAAGATAACATAGAAATAAAAGTATATGATGATCTGGTCAGATTGTCATCATCGATGTTCCTAAGTGTATTCAAATAAACCGTAAACAGCTGGATATTTCCAATAACTCAGCATGACATGGTCTCCCAATGAAGGCTGAATCCGACATAAAACTGTATGTTAATTAAAGGACATTTGTGAATCTGAAAATCAAAACCCAGCAAGAAGTGACGTTTTGTAATCTTTCACTTTCTAGCCTGTAAGATATTTCATATTAACAATTCCAAAATGATTCTGCTTTTGCATTTTCTTAAGGTCATAAGAAGGAAGGTGTACAAGCGTGGCCTGCCGTACTCCTGCAGCACACTAGCACATCTGATTATGATGAATTAGGATTGATGGTCTGTTCTCACAAAAGCGGCACACGATTGCAAGTGTAGCTGGCAATGCAAATTGGCCCAATCCGCTCTATGTCTCCAAGCTCTTTGCCAGGACAGCTCAGAATGAAGCCCACCACTCGCTTCACCCAAATCCGCAGTCAGCTGGGAGCTTCAGGCCTTAGTCAAGCAGCACACTAAGGAGAATTTTCTTCTTCGCCTCTTTCATGAAATGCTCAGTAAATGATTTATTCAGTGCTAATATTGGGAAGAGTCAAAATGCAAAAGTAACACCTCCTCATGATGCTTGAGCACTAATAAATGGCCATGCCATGTGAACTGAGCGAGTGAATAAGACCAACCACTTAAACGAGAATGCAGCTTCTCATCCTCTAATTTAACTCGGCAAAGTCAGGCCAGAGCCCGACGAGATTTGAGATGAGCTTCTGCAAGGGAAAGAATTAGCCATCTTTTGTATTTCCATGATGTAAAAACACTGACTGACTGACATAATTCGTCTGTACCTTAAACAAAACAAAAGACTTACCTCGATTTATGAATTCATAGCACCTGCCTGTGTAAAGCTGCTTACCAACGTATGATAAAAACGGCTCCAGGAGTGATCACGTTCATCATTGTCTGTCGGACTCTAGACATCATTTGTAAAAGCTATGACAAGGCCTGAGGATTTTGATTATTTTCAACTATTTAATGCCAGCCAACACCACAGCGGTGGATCTGCTAGGAAACTAATGAAGCGTCAGGGCATCTAAACTCAGAGAGGTGACTTTAGTCCACATTGCTTACAAATTTTGGGCATCTACTGTATGAGAAGGGGTTTAAAAAATAATAGTATTAAAAACAGAGTGTAATTCAATAGAAAGTAATAGTTAAAATAAAAATGAAAAGGTTATTAAAGTAGGCTAGACGTAAACATAAAAAACATTCAAATTAAGGATGTTTCATTCTAAACATATTTAATATAAAATACTTATAAAAAATGTTAACTATTAACATTTATGACAGAAATTAAATTTTTTATTAAAATTATTTATGCCTATCACAAGCTGTGAAGCAGAAAGGAATTTTTTGAGACTATTCTTTATAAAGAACAAATGTTGACCTACCATGATGACTTCAGTTCTTTATGCAAGTTGCAGAAAATGACATTGCAACGAATCTCTCACGTGACCAAATAGCAAGTGAATATGTTAGCAGAAAAAGCAAAACAGTGTTTTTTTGTAAAATGTACTTCATGTGGTATGTATTCTCATAGGTGTCTAAAATATGTTTCTATGTTTAATTTCATCATTCCATGATGCATCGTGCATGTATATAACATTTCCTTAATTTACATCTACCCATAAGGCAGAGGGCATTTCTAGTCACACTGACATGTGAAATACTCCAGTAGTGCAATTGTAATCAAAATATGAGATGTGTAGTGGTTACATCTTTAAAAAAAAAAATAGTGGGGATCTGTCATGGAACAACCCCATTAAAGAAGACAAAAGCAATTACCCAGACTCCATTGCTGGTTGTAAAAGGACCCCCATAACAGTTTAAGCTTTTGGGTCCCAAAAATGAAAGTCCACCACTGGACCATCCATTCAGTGATCTCTCACTGTGACCACTGACTGAAAATGGGTGCACATTTCTTTCTATAGTTATACACAAAATGACAAAGTGATCAAAAATACTGCAGGTTTGATAAAAACTATAGCTAGAAGAAACCATGCACTCATTTTCTATAATTCAGAGTGTTGGAGAAGAGATACTTACCAGCACTGGATGCGAGGCAAGAACTAACCCTGGATGGGAACTGCAGTCCATCTCAGTCTATTCACACGCACACGCGCCCACACACACCTGTTCTTACCCATGTACCACCCATTTAGAGCCATCAATTAACCAAATGTTAGGGACGAAGACTGGAGTATCTGCAGAAAGCCATTCACCTGCACCCAGGGAGAACAAACAGACCCTGAGTAGGCTAGGATTTGAATCCACCAGCAGATGTGATTGTTTTTATCAGTATGATGCTGCTGGAGTATGTGAATTTCACCTTGGGGATTAATAAAGTATCTATCTATCTATCTATCTATCTATCTATCTATCTATCTATCTATCTATCTATCTATCTATCTATCTATCTATCTATCTATCTATCTATCTATCTATCTATCTATCTATCTATCTACATTTTGTCTTGTTCTCACAACCACCCATGCACCGCTTTCTTCACGTTGTCATCTGTCTTGAATCGACGACCACCCAGATGTTTTTTTAGTGGTCCAAAATGGTGGAAATCACATTGTGTCAAATGTGGCAGATAATCAGGATGCGGCCAATACCTCAAACTTCAGTTTCTCTAGACAAGACTTGGTGGTCTAAGCAATGTGTGGGTGGGCTTTGCCTTGCAGCAAAAGAACTCCTTGAGACAGCAGTCCCCACTGCTTGGATCAAATAGCAGGCTTCACATTGGTCTCCAGCAAGTCACAGTAACTTACACTAGTGACTGTAGCACCCCACAGAATGTAGTGTTCAACAATAACTCAGGAGCACAAGTGGTTACGAGGACAAGACAAAACCTTTTATTCAGGTGGAATCCAGGCACTTCCAGGCAGGTGGCACAGGTGCATTGAGAAGGGTGGAGACTACATTGAGCAATGGTATTATCAGTTTTGTTAAGGTTCATTCCATTTCCCAATAAATCACATTTTCTGACTTTAGCTTGACTGCCCCTCATCTATCTATCTATCTATCTATCTATCTATCTATCTATCTATCTATCTATCTATCTATCTATCTATCTATCTATCTATCTATCTATCTATCTATCTATCTATCTATCTATCTATCTATCTATCTATCTACACTGGTATTTCCTTTCCCCCAATGCTAATTTAACCTTACCACTGAGGTTGCCTCTTCATCACAGGTTCACTTTCAGCTGATTATAATGATTAGTTCTGGAGTTGACAGCGATGATGTTTTGCCTACAAGCCAGAACTTCCTCTAGTGGCCTTCCTCTGCACCCCTGTTCCTTCCATCCTCTTAAAACGGCCAGATCTCCAAAGCAGCCCTCCCACTCCCAGCCTCCAATTCTCCCAGCCATGTCATGTGTTCTGCTGTCTGTCAGCCACGAGGTCTCTTAACCTTCTCCAAGTTCTCCATAGCCACAGTCTCTCTTTGAACCTGTAAATGCTCAGTTGCCTGCTCAGATCCTGCTGTATCTCACTCTCTACTTTCCTGGTTTTTCCATCCATTGTTGCATTCACAGCGTCCCCTGGTAGTGCCGTTTCTTCTGTGCACATTTCATCATTGCCTTTTAGATCTTTGAGCCTTGCTGAGCTCTGTCTCTACGCTCTCCTGCTTGCAAACACTTTGTCCATCACAGAACACAAATGAAAGAGCTCACAGCGTATTCAAGAAAGCAGTACAAATCTATTATATAATCAGTAAAGAAATTAAGTTATCAAAATCATATACCGGTAGAAAACAGGCTGCTATTACTGTAAATATATTAACATCTTCTAGTTATTACTCTAATGCTTTCTACAGATACAGTAAAGATATTATTGTAGCAACAAATTCTTCATTTGCTAATAAAGAAAAGTGCTTCTCAGATATTCGTTATTCATAAATTTCTAAAATGCATATTAGCCGTAGTCTTAAAATGTCAAAAAACGAAAGACCGCCAAAATAAAGTCCTGAAGTGCCTCTTACTTACATTCGTCAGACATATTGATTCAGTAGTTGTGCATGACCCAGTTTTGTTGGCATCACAACTGACACAGACCAAATTTCTGTGCATCAGCAACTTTAACTATTAATGCCCCCTCAACTCGACTCACGGCTCAGCTGTTCAGTTTTAGTGGTATGTTTTAAATGCTTGAAAAAACTTCAGACATTTCTTAGCAAGTCTATCTAATTTTAACACAATCCTGTCTTATTAGATAAGTTGCATCAAAATGGCTTCCATGGAGTAAGCGACTGTGTCCTTTATGGTACACTTTCGTATATCCTCTCCTAGGGCCTTATGTATAAACGGTGCGTACGCACAGAAATGTTGCGTATGAATGTTTCCACGCTCAAATCACGATGTATAAAACCTAAACTTGGCATAAAGCCACGCACATTTCCACGGTACCTCATACCCTGGCGTACGCAATTTCTCCTCTCGGTTTTGCAGACTGGCGGCACCCAGCATCAAAGCAGTGCTACTGTTCCTGTGTGGTCACCCTTTCTTTCTTAGATCCACATTCCTGACGCGGCTTTATAAATACACTGAAACTAACTGCATATTGTTTATTAGTGTAATGCATCTGATTGTAATTAACCTGCAGCAATATAATGGTCCAGGGAATAGCCATAGTATTCCAAATACCATAACTGCTTTAGCATTGTTACTCTCCCTGCATCTTCTTCTTCTTTCAGCTGCTCCCGTTAAGGGTTGCCACAGCAGATCATCTTTTTCCATATTACTCTCACTGCACCACTCGGAGTATTTATATCACTGTATCTGAGTGGGGAATCGCAGCAGCAGCTGATTGGAAAGAGAATTATCGGTATACAGCATGAAGCAGACGCTGCCTCAGCCAAGGCAAAACGCTTCAGAGACTTTCCTGTACGGACTTCACGGTTTAGAAAAAGTTTCATCCCAAGAACTATAAACGCACACAATCAGTCCATCAAGTGCTCCTTGTAGAACTGTTTGTACGTATAAGTACAATTACCTCACTGTAAACTTGCACTACAGTTATAATATTGCACAACCTGTGCCACTTTATAAAGCGCGTATTTACATATGATGACGATATCATTTTTAAGATGAAATGCAGCAAAATATGTTGATTATATTATACAGATAAAACTTTAACTTCATTTAAATAATCTGTATTGTTATTAATTAAACATGTGAGGACACGGTGCCACAGCGCTAGCTAGTTCAGGGATTGTTCCTGCATTGCGTTGTATTCTTGCTGGTGGTGACGCGACACTGGAAGGATAGACGGATATAATAATTAAACATGTACTACGAAGATATTTCAATGTTCCTTAAAAGTTTTGAAGAATCGGCGTTCTAAGCTTACAGATGGCTTCACGTCTATTACAGAGCTGATTGTGTGGCGATTGGGTATTTGGAGAAAGAAAAGTAAGGACAGGAATTGGAGGTTAGTACGTTTTAAAGAGACAGTACTTCTGTAATAAATTATTTCATCGAAGGTTGCGCATGTCGCAGCAAGCCTCTTGCGTGAGACATGAACAAGCACTGCGCCACCGTGTTCCCATGTTTAATAACATGCTTTAACTCCTATCATCATGAAAAAGATATCACGTATACATCTCAGTATTTTAATTATTCAGAGAGCTGTAATATCTCGAATGTAATGGATTATGTGTCCTGTCGGAGAAAAAGAAAGCCAGTTTAAGAAGCAGGTAGTGATTCACACACATAGAGCACATAGAAGATCGAATGCAGAACAAAGCATTTAACGTGCTACTTTGGTTACAATGGGATTTGAGAAACTAGTAAATTAAACGATTTTAAGATGAAGTTTATGATGTTCTACTTTAATGTCAAAATAAACTACATGATTAAAGTGGAAATTTCGAGATTAAAGTTGACATTTCGTGCTTTTTTCCCCACTGTGTGCCTATTTTTTTGTCTGTACCCTAATAAGCTTTCATATGACATTCAGATGGTGGGCTATGACTCGCCTTTTCACAGCGACTTTGATATGTGATTTCTTTTTTATTTCGGGCACTGTGCGACTTTGTGAACTTGAGCCTTCGAGTTTCTCCGACACTCTGTCACTCGATCAACTTCATTTTGTTGATTATACCACTGTTTAAACCAACAAATAGTATGTTTTTCCTTTGCCTCCACTTGGTATTCGCTGAAATTCTTATATTTTCCCCCGTGCTTTTAATAATAATAATAATAATTCATTACATTTATATAGCGCTTTTCTCAGTACTCAAAATGCTATCCACACAGGGAGGAACCAGGAAGCGAACCCACAATTTTCCACAGTCTCCTTACTGCAAAGCAGCAGCACGTTTTCCCATTGTCTTTTCACAGAAGGCTATTTATATTGATTTGCATATTCAAAGAGGCGTAATTCTGGGAGGAGTTGGGGCGGGACAGAAGGCGCGTGCACGTGCGTTACTTTTCACGCTGATTGGGATTTATGTAGCGGAAGAACATGGAAGTTTGCGTACGTACAGATTCCTGCATCTGAATTTTTCTGTGCGTACGCACATTCCCGCTTTTGTGCTTACGCAATGTTATAGTGTGAGTTCTACGCACGGCGTTATACATGAGGCCCCTGATGTTTTAGTTGCTGTATGTAGTTGGATCCCACCAAAGTAAGGCCTATTTTGGTGAAATGGACACAAGACTGATTAGTCAGCTTTCAGTTTGGCAAACAATACATTTCACTGTTAAGGAGTACTTATCTCCATTGGCTTTCCTCGGTACATTTTGGAGGAACAGCATGATATGTAGACAGGCTATTGAGCCCTCAGCTACTTTGACTAAGGCTCAAAGTTCACATGTAGTTGAATGTACATGCAGTACACCGTGAGAGAATTGTACATACACTGAGTAGGAGTTCACATTCTGATGTGAAGGGTTTACACTACGTAAGCGTTCTCCACTTGTGCCCTTGGCCAAAAACATCTCAAACAACTAGAGGACTTGTGGCATCACCCAGACCCTGACTCTGCCCCAGCACCTTCCAGTCCACCAGCCATATAAATGGGGCCACCACTGCAAGATAAGCACAGCAGTAAGACACACCAGTGTCACCATGCCAATCTCATGCGGCCATCCACCATTAAATGGGGTGGCCTGTAACACCCTAATCTTTTTGACAATTATATTTGTCTTATTTTGTCAGTGTTACATATGAGGGAGAGCAAGAAATTTCAGGTAATGTGGTCCAACTCTTTATTAATACAGAGCACAGGATTCATTAACTTTACAAATTACATTTGATTTATGGTGTATGATTGTGTGCTGGCCACTCCCAGCACATGTTCAGCCCCCTGCCACCTTGTATTGTGATAAGGTGGGTTCGATAATTAAACAGGAATTCAGAAGGGTAAGATTTCACATATTCATCGACTTTTGAACATCTAAAATGGTTTCGGGGTGAAGTTCATTTAATTTTATTTCCTTTTTTGGTGATGTCGTGAATTGGTACTCTGTATTTGTCACAAAATATGAGTTGAGTTTTTATTTATTAAACTAATCAATGCAATTCCTGGATGTCTGTCTTGAGATTTATCAATAATTCTTCTAGCTCCTTAAAGACTACATGGAAAATGATGTATAGTGCTTTTGTTGAAAATGATTTTTTTTCCAATGGATTTGGCTTTTTTCAAGCATTGAAGCACATGCTGAACATTTTGTTGTTTTTCAATGGACGTCTAGCCTATCTGGTGTCACACATGTGTGCATGGGAGGCAGTTAAACGGCTCAAAAGAAGGTAATTCCCGGTCAGACCAGGGGGTGGCAGAGTGCACCGATCCTTTCTCATTTTTCCCCGCACACCAAATGCATGAAATTCCACCTGGGCCCTTAAACGTCACTTCCGGTGCCACCCCTGAAGACAGCACTTCCGGTCCCACCCTTGAGAGACGCCACTTCCGGTTCAACCCCTGAGAGACGTCACTTTCACTTCCATCCCTGAAAGACGTCACTTCCACTTCAACCCCTGAGAGACGTCACTTTCACTTCCACTCCTGAAAGACGTTACTTCCACTTCCACCCCTGAGAGACATCAATTCTGGTTCCACCCCTGAAGACATCACTTCCTCCTTCCGACTTAAAAACTCACCCTATATGTACCAAACCTCATTTCTGTTTTGGACTCTTGTCCGTAAAGACCATTTTTTTTGCAACCTCTTGCTTCAATTTTGCAGCCATTTCCAGGTATACGGGAGGCTGCCCCAAATCTCTTTTTGTGTCAAAGCTTGGTTATTTATCACACTGGGCAGACAGTTCTTTAACGGTTTCTGGAATTTGGGGTCAATTCTGAAATGTCAAATTTAAGTTTGGTCAATTTTTTGTATCAGTATGCTGCTGCTGGAGTATGTGAATTTCCCTTTGGGATTAATAAAGTATCTGTCTATCTTTTTATTTGACCGCACCAAGCATTTCTGTATACTACATTTTTAAACTCGTTATTAAGACTTTCATCATAATCATGATTTATTTTGTTTTCTGCTATTCAAGCTTATTTAATGCATTACTTACTAATGAGCACTTTAGTGAGTCTGATGCTGAAATAGCTGCAGCCTTTCAGTACTCAGTGTCGTTGGCCGGGTTATCTACTCTGGTTCTTGTTGTCTGCCATTATTGGAGTACAATTAGAGGTGTAAACTTCACAAAAAGGCACATTAACAGAAAAAAAACAACACAAGAGAGTTAAGCATTTATAAAGTGAATACTTCTAAATGTCTTAGACATGTACAAACCACACGGCTGTGCTTTTCTGAATGCAGTATTAGGAAGCTGGCTGGAGCCCCCGGGACCGAGACTGAGCACCACTGTGTTGGACACACGAGTGAAGCAGTCAGACTGAGTATAAAGGTGTTAGTATGTACCTGACGAATCTTCACCACCTCAGAGAGTGTTTGCGTCTTGGATTTGTTTAAGTGTGAACAGGCCAGCTTTGCAATACTGATAGCATATGAAAATAATTAAATAGAAGTGAAAATCCAGGATTCAGTGAACCCAAAAACTCTTTTATTTCAATACGTTTTTGGAGAAGCATTAATATTTGAAGTCGAAGGAACAGCATATTCACAGACAGCAGGTCTGCAAAAAGCCAGCAACACATGAGGAGGTGTTGGAACGAGCAGGACAAGAGTACTGGCAACTGCATAATCATATTAGATTGTGATGACTTTGTTCATTTGATTTGATACATACTAGGATTATAGTTTATATCAGGCCCTGAAGATCTACCTGCACATTTTAGTTTTTTAGTTTTAAGGAACAAGGCTTTAATTTCCAAAATGCACTGGCCTAAATGAATAAGTAATATCTATAAGTAAAGAGTACTGACAGCCACATGTGCATTTTATTTTGGTACATTTGGCTACAATAAAGACTGAATACTATATAGTAACATCAAGAAACCATCTACATGTTTGGAGGGAATGCGTGAGGGGTCTTCTTAATGCTGCATAACATTCTCCGAGTTCCTAGTATATTAAGGAAGAGCTATCTGTGCAGCTACAGCAGATCTTCAAAACTAAGGCTCATAAAACCCTTTATTTACAAAAAAATAACCAATGCAGTCCAAGTTGTAAATAATAGCAGCTACCCTTCTAAGGAAGTTGTAAAGTGAAGGAAAACACGATGCTTCACAATCGAAAGTGACACGCACCAAGTACCATGTGCAATAATGGTGTTCCCCATCCTTATGAAATGATGCGATTGTTGGATATAACCTGAGGTGGAGAACTGGAGACATTTAAGTCTCCAGGATATCGATGATCTGCGTGCTTGATGATCTTGAGATTTCACATTGAGACAAGCCTTTTTTTAAACTTTTAGAAAAATAAAATAGTTTTTTCTGCTCTGTAAATTCTGCATGCTGTGCCACTTATGTACTTTATAATATCCCAAAAACCCAGCATGTCAGTTAAAATATCTCACTTCACTTTGAAAAAATGTCACAATTTTAGCCAAAATTACCATTAAATTTAATTTTACTTTGTTTCTTTTAGACACATTGCTTCCAACAGAAATATCTGAAGTAGCAGGAATAAATGTTTGATTAGAACTAATGCAGAAGAATAATGAAGACAGTAAGTAACAGGTGCCTTTACTCAGCGCTCAGCTTCATCTGACACCATGCACTTTTTAAATTTTGTCTCATTGGTTTAAAACTAATTTGAAATAGTTTCTGCCACCACACAAACTGGCAAACATTATTCCTGCTTGTCCCCTAAACACTCAATGCATAGGACTAAAAGAGTGAGCTGGCATTCTGTATATGCAAGTAAATCACGTACATACACTCTCTATACTGTACTGTACCTCTTTACCGTCACAGCCTATAGAGCAGTCCATTTATCCAGCTTTCCACTGCTATGTTCACCTAATTGTAAGACAAACAATCCAAAGGCCTGCAATGCTGAAATACAAGGTGAGGTGTGAATGAGCTCGGTGAGCCCCTTCCTTTCTTTGCCACTTTTCCTACTGTGCACAACAGTAGTGTGAAGAAGTCCCAACTGCAGTAGGCTCCAGGTTTGTTCATGCCAGCGCAGAATTTCTTCTTTCTGGAAACGGAAGGAGAAATTCATTCACATTCGTAGACTGCAGAAAACCGTTTTATTAAAATGAGTTTTTTCTCTCATGATGGATGAAGGCTGTATGTTTGGTAAAGGAGTATCCAAACACTTAATATAAAGTTTATAAAAGTGATTGTTTGTGTTAGAATTTCGATAATCTTTTTCACTGTTCTTCACATTTAACAATTGTCTATTATATTTCATATACAGTGTTACAGTACATTTCAACCACCATCTAAATACTGCATTATCATCAAATAAATGGCCGGTTTTAGGTAAAAAATACTACTTTGGGACTATTAATTAAAAGGGATATTGTGTAATGCTTCTCTTTCTTCTTAACTTCATATACTGTCTGTGGAACCAAATGACTATATCTAATGCATGAGGAAATACTGAAGATCAACAGTCAGGTTATGGCCCTTAAATATGAGCAAGTGTCCTCATAAAGAAAACTGAAATAAAATATTGTAAAATTCTTGTTACTCAGTTGCTCAGACATGAAGATACCGGACAACAACAAAAAGAGTAAGACCTGTGGTCCAGGAAATTCTCTGCTATGCACATGGATATCCCACTGTCTTTTGGTGATCATTTTGAAAAGTGAATGCTTCTCCCATACTATTTATTCTGTGTTTCCCAGCTTCAGATGCTTTAATCAAAATAAACACAATCTTTTGAGAAAGTCCAGAACCAGCAAAAATGCCCAGTTCAGTTCATAATGAAGCAGCTCATGATACACATTTGAGCGTTGTGTTGGTGACGTGAGTGAGTTGTGTTACCTTTGAGCCACTCGCTCCTACTAGTCTCCTCCGTGGAAACATAAATATAACATATATTGTCTGAAAGTTTTCATTGTGTTTTTTGGTGCTTCACACAATGAACCAACTGTCTACAGATGTACAAAACTGAGCAGTAGGAAAGTACCATTTATATATAGATAAGAGAAGAGAAGCCTGCTATCACATCTGCAGAAAGTGGTACAGGGTGGAGCTGCTGGGTGGAACACAAAGTCAGATTGCGAGTAAATATCTCTGCTAAAGGCAGACAGCTGTAACAATATGAAGGCCTCCTATTTATCTTAAACAGCAACCACAGGCAAGCATTTGTGTGATTTGTGATACTGAGGACATTTTTCAAATAGAGATTGAAAATCATGCTGGCTGTGTCTGTCTTCATGAAGTTTGATATTAAATGGCTCTTTCTGTTCCAGATGCTTTTCTCCAGAATCTTGGACTGCTCCAGATGTTCAAGCTCATTAAGGCCAGATTTCTCCTTTTCTTTCTTTGTATCACACTCCCTGCTTTTGATCTTTGTTAGGTTTCAGTGTTTATCCTGGAAAAAGAAAATAAGCATGAAGCTTTAAATTTGGTTTAGCATACACAGACCACAATGAATGATTACTGGGTACAACTTTTCATTTACAGTATACTCACATTTTGATGTAGTGACAACAATATGCCTCTACATGTACATGTAAATGCTGTGTTATACCGCACAAGGCAACAGTTGGTACTGTAAGTTTAGTAATTGAGGTTCACAAATCACCAGTTGACCACTAAAGAAAAGAGGTCTAATGATCATAGGAAGAAATTCACTATGTTACGAAAATTCCAAAATATGTCAGTTGGTAAAGTTGGCATCTTGAAGATGAACCACCCTAGTGTTGTATAAGGTACCCAACAGCCAAGCTTGAGTAAAAGTACAAACACCTTCCTGGAAAGAGACTCAAACAAAAGTAAAATTTGCCCACAAGAAAACTACTTAAGTATCTGATATTAAGTGTATTTAAGTATCAAAAGTATAACTTAATGTAGGACCTCTCCCTGTTTTAATAAAAAATGGGTTCTTACAAATTGAAAATAATTCAATAATTGCACTGTAATGTTACAATCACTAAGGTATAAGCCAGTCACTACAACTTGAAGCAGTGACATTCAGGGGGAGTGGGCATCCTGATGATTGTATCTTAACTAATTAATTTAAATGGAAAATATTTCTAAGTGTTCTTTGGCTTCAAAAACACCTCCCAAATTTTTGTTTGAATAACACTGAACTACAGAAAAATTGATAGAATTGGTTTAATATCAGTTTAATAACAGTAAATGTAACAGCAAAACAAACCCTAATAAGGCATTGCCCTTCAATAATGTTTAAGTAAATAATGTCAAATTATTTAATGTTTAAATAATGTTTAATAAAGGTCTTTACCTAAACTTTACCATTACTTTTTCTTTGACATTCATGGGATTTCAATTTCTCTTGGGCTTTCCCAACTAGTTGACAATCTGTCTTGGTGCAGTTGTAGCCCGGATATTGTGACAAGACATGTGAGCAATGCACGTGACAGGGCAAATGAACCAATGCATGTGAATGCACAAGTGCACTGTTATGCAGCCTGCAGATCAAACTCCGGCTCGTTCGGCAGGCCACATTGAGTCACACTGTGTCTGAATTTAGCACTTTCAGCTGGGCAAACAACTGAGACTGGGATTGCGTGTCACCAACGTCCAACTCCACCCCAAACATCCTACCCTGCACCATTCAGCAGGCTACAGTGACGTGTACTTGACTTAGTAAAAGATCAGGAATTGAAACTGAAATTCAATTAAAAAATTGAGAACATATGGCCTTGGATCTTACAATTTCATGAATATGTAGCCCAGCTTCACTAGTACCAAGTATATTACTGAATTTGCTTGTGTTTGAGCATATCTGTTATGGACGATCCATGATTTACACAGACAGGACAGAATTTTTGTTATTCCCAATGTTAGCATTAATGTCCTATAGGAATACAACAGAAACAGTATATGATATAATTTCCAGCATTCCTTCTTCTAATCCGAATGCTCAGTGCATAAAACCATACAACAAATGTACATCTGCCATGAAGCAACTCTTTAATATAAAGACAAAACTATACTTGCAAAGACCATTGACTGGAATTTGTATCATACACAACTGGAACATCTTATGAAGGACAAATAACAGAAAAGGACAAAGACTGTACACACTAAAAGAGAGGTTGGCTTCTGGAGTTCAGAATATTCTTGGTGGTACTTTTCATTACACTATGCAGTCAGTCTCAATTCTGAAAGGTATCCTAACCCAGCCTACTTATGTCTTCTGCCACTCTGGTACTACACCTGAACAGACCGCTTCACCTTACAGGTAACAAGGTTCTTGGGATGCTTAATTCTGTCACTTCAGGGTGACAATATATAGGTTATGTGGATGTTCTGTCACCCATGCCCTGCTCCAGGTCCTGGTATCCGATATCCAGACTGAGTTCTTAAATTAAATGTTTGTTCTTATTACTAGAACCATTAGAGTGCAAGATTTGGATCTTCATGTTGTGTCATCATCTCCACCCTATTTGCCAAAGAATAGCCTTCCAAAAATAGTGCAGCAAATTTGCCAAACAACTACAATAAAGTTAGACGCCTGGCTGGGATACTGTTTGTGTTCAAAAAATGGAAATGTTAAGAATGTTATGAAGAGGATGCAGTTATGGTGAGAAGGTGTTACTTATCATAGTATGATAACCAAGGAGGAGACCAAAAATTAGGAAAGCCTTTTGGCTGAATGTTATCTTCTAGGCATAAGTGGTGGCATCAGGTCAAGAATGCTGCAACCAAAAACATTTGGTAACAAGGTTGCAGAAATTTTGGCTAGAGACTTTTGGTTGCAAGGTTGTTCAGGAGGGGCCGGTGGGACCTCATTTAAAACTCTGAGTGATGAAAACACAACTACTGTAGAGACTGCTTGAGGGTATGAGCTCAGGATCTGCTTAATCTTATGTATCTTTTAGAAGGGAGTATTTGGAACTTCTAGTAGGCTTTATTCAGTTACTGTAAGTAAGGTTGTTGTTGTTGTTGTCATTAACATATATTGAGCTAAGAATTTAATGGCTTCATCAATGCAAATGACTCACACAACCATTGCTTTTTCTTTGTTTATTTTAGTAGTTTGTTGCAAGGTGTGAAGCAGCTGGAGTGAAAATCGCATACTCCAGATATGAGGCACTGTTGTCTCCTGTAATAAACAGAATTACTTTCATCTGTTGATGAGGAAATACCCATAGTTGCCAAAGGTAGCTCAGGGTGCTTGTTAATGAGTGATGGATGACTAAATCAATAGCTCTGAAAGTTCATTTCTTGAGGTTTCCTGCAGCTGCTGGCTTATCTCAACCAGTGTATGATTGTAATGGGACAGGAATTATGTTTTGTACAGTTTTTGTACTGCTAGTATGTTTGTGAACTTATGTGCTCTTTCTGTGGTTTTCCCCAATAGAAGACCTATGTACTTTTGTAAAGAAATGATCATCACAAAACTGAAAGAAAACAAACAAGACTACACCAAATACAATTGTTTTGATTTTCATTTGCTTTCAATATTTGTCACAAGTTCATTCATTTTTAATTTTATTCTCTCAGATGAATGAGTTCCTAACTAGCACAACCAGTGCCAAATACTCTCTTGCACTGCATTTTGAGATGCTTTCTCTGGCCGTATTTTTGATGTTTTTGTGTGAAAGATGACCACAGGTATTGTGATACTGAAGGAAACTCTTGCTGGGTTCACATTAGTAAGTTAAGAGTACTATACAACAGCTAAACTAAGAAATATGTGATTAATTTTAGCATTAAAAAGTATACTCGCAAACATGAGGTCAATTGTCTTTAAATAATTCACTTTAATTTACGGTATATTATATTTAAAAAATAGTTTAAAGAGTCCTATCCATTGATCTATTCACTCTCCTCACGTAAGGTTTTTCAATATATAATCACGCAGAACTACAAGTTATAACATTACCACGAAATGAAGCAAAACTGGACAAGATTCCATTCTACAGTAAGGCACATTCATACACACTCATCACCACTTACACTGATTCAGCTTACAGTTGGCTAAAGTGCCCAACAGTATGTTTTTGAACAATGAGATACATCTGATATCCCAAGAAGGATGCCAAACTTATCCATGGGAGAACACAAACATACTCCATACAGAAAGCGCATCAGCCAGGAATCAAACCAGCATCCAAGTCCCAAATGGTGAAAGTGCTACATATAGCACTGCCATGCACTCTACTGAGATTGAATAGCAAAGTATACCCACTAGTAGTATGCCCAGTAACTTGAGCTAATTCTTACAAGGTTTAGGTAATAAAGTACACAAAAATAGTCTAAGTTAAATAACAAGCTCTATTCTTTGAAATGACAAAAATAAGCCAGGAATACTAATAGAAGAGCACAGGCTTATTTATTCTGTTTTACATGTAATCCCCTTAGATATGCCTGACTGAAAAGAAGTTCTGCTCATGATAGTATGTTGTGAATATTCAAGGGAAAGTTTCAATAATTTTTACTATAACAAATAGTGTCAAAAACTAACCTCCTGTATGAAAGTTTTCTCCTGTTGGTGAATCCCATTGGCTGAAGTAGGGTTTCCTATAGCCTTTATCAAAAAGAAAATAAAAAAAAAAATCACATATATTAACTCGAGCACAATTAAAAAAATGCATCATAATAATGAACTACTCTAGTTCACAAACTGATCTTAAATGCTTAGAGCAGGGATTCTCAATTACAGACTTGCATTGCAACAATGACTACAGACTTTTTTATTTTATAATACATTCTCCTGTTTCACAAAGTCAATTCATGGTGATAGGCACCTCAGCCTATCCTGACAACACAGCTGGCAGAGCAGGAAAGAGCCCTGAACTGGATGCCAGTCCACCATAGTGCTCACCCTCACTCATACTCACTCACACTTTAGAATTACCAATCAACCTATTCTGTAAATTGCTAGGGATGTAAGAGGAAACTGGAATACCTTGAGGATAATCTATGCAGACACAAAGACAATATACAAACTCCACCTGGATCAAGAGAGGGATATGAACCCAAGACAGTGGGTCCACAAGGCAGCAGCTCCACTCCCTCACCCCCTAAATTTGCAAACCAAATTTCCTAGCCATTTCCTGGTGCACATGCAGGTTGGATGAACTGGTGCTTTTAAACTGGCCTGGGTGTGTGTGCGTGTTCACTCTGTGATCAACTGCCAGTATCATTTTGAGCTCAATTTTAGCGAACTAACTTGATAAAGGTCACTAAATTTAATTGCTTTTTTAATCTTAAAAGGCAGTTTTCACACGTTTTTAAGAAACTGCTAATTAACAGTAACAAATAACCACCAGATAACTTGGCTCCATTTGTACCCGAGTGCCTGTTCATCATCAAATATCTACTATAATATCAGAAATATGACAGTATAAATAAGTAAATAATACAATAGCAGGATTTATTTATAGGAAAAAAAGCTTTTAATTAAGAAAATCCGTTGAAAAGAAAACTGTAGTACTCCAGAGATGAGTATTTTAGTACTGAAACATATATTTCTTGGGAAGATTACTTATGGCAGGCTGGCACAGTGGTTTGCAACAAGGAGACCATGGGTCTTGCCCCAGCTGCTACCTGCATGGAGTTTGTGTGTTCTCTCTGTGTTCACATGGGTTTCCTAAAAAAGTCCAAAGACACACAAGTTAGGTGAACTGGTATTGTTAAATTGGCCCAGGTGTTTGTGTTTATTCACAATGTGTTGGACTGTTGCCAATTCCAAGAGCCGCTCCTGCATTGTACCCAGTGATTGTTGGGAAATGACTCTTGAGGCGCTTCCCTGAGTATGCAGGTTAAGAAAATGGATGGATTACCTATTACAAGGAAATGAGCAGAAAAGGACTGCTAGAGCATATTGTATTTTTATGTTTTGTAATAGTTCATCAATTTCCACGATTTCTATGTCCCAGGATTAAAATTTGTTTTTTGAATTAAACTGATCATGCTGTAACAGCCAATGTGCATTAGAAACAAAGATTCCATGCAAGAGTACAGCAAATTTGCAGGATCATAGGATTCTAATTCAATTTCTAAACTGGTTATTTTATCACAGTTAATGTTTTCTTCACTCTTGTATGACTATTAATGCGTTATGGTGATTCAATTGTATTAATAGTTTTGAAGCTTGCATTCTTCAGAAGTTGCATTACCATAATCAAAAACTGAAACTTCATAAAACAGAGGTCAAATGTAATATGGGAAAAGGATCTACAGTCCTTAAGTACTGTATTTTCCATTGTTCCATCTGTTTGTTATGGCTTTTCTTTTTCCTAACTTCTCTGATCTTCCTTACTATATGATAATGTTCTTTTGAAAATTGCTGCAGATGTTTGTACCTTGAAAGGCTTATTTAAAAATACATCATTTGCTACTCATACCCATTACTCACAATTTGCCTATATAATCTTACCTGCATTTTGTCAGGATTATGGTTTCGCATAGCTTCTACCAACTTATCCACCTGTTGGTTATGGTCCAAGGCATTCCAGAGTGCATCCTCTGTGCTAAGAAGCCGTTGCTGAAGTCTCAAAACTTCTGTTTCAGATGCTGTTGAATCAATCATAGAGTATCGCCTATGGTCTGGAACCGATTTCTCTCTGTCCTGGAGTGCAGTGAGAAGTACAAATTAGGAAGACTTACTTCACATTACATTATTAGGATCTTATAAAAATCACTTAACCCAGACATTCATTTAGTAATTTTACACAAAACTGCACCTTCTCAAATTTTTTGCAATGCAAGCTAATGGAGCACACAGTCCACTCATGAATATAAATTCTTAAAACTTAATGAAGATATCCACTTTGTATGGAGTGTTCGTACATATTAAATGATGTCTTAAAATTTCACACAGACATATCTGCATAATGTGTTTTCAGAAAGATATGTTACATTTTTGTCAAATTCTACCATTTTTGGAATACATTAAGGTGTTCTCATTACTGTTTTTCTACTTCTATGATTATATTACCCTTAATTATGGTTTTAGAGCACAGTTTAAAAAAAATAGCTACAAATATGTTTTTCAGAAAGGGATATGAGGATGAAACGGTAAATATTTCAAATCACACAATAACTACTTAACCATAAATAAAAAGGCATTTTTCAAAAAATGGTACTTGCAGCCCTGTTTTCAAATGTGTATTTAGAATTACAACACAGATGCCACCAAATGACTAACAAAACCCTTTACCACATTTTTTAAGGGTAAGTATAAGCTTAATATCCATGGGAAAAATTGTATCCAGTTGTATTGTTTCCATTATCCACAAACAAAACCTTTGTTTATATTGAATACAAGAATTCAAAACCTACTTTCACACCTATACGCCTACATTCACACTCACAAGAGGCCAACTTGGAATTGCAAATTAACCTAACCTGCACATTGTTGTTGTTGTTGGAAGAAAAATGTGCAAACTGGACATTTGCCACATCTAGATGTGAGATTGTGAAGCAGCAACACTAACTAAATTGTTCATCATGGCCTAGTAATTCTGACCCCCTAATAATCCCCTGCCTCTAAGTGGCTATTTCTCCCACTGCTTCACCACCTAACAGCTAATGTGTGGTGAGCATACTGTCTGCCATCACATAATCCAGGTGGCTTCTACACATTAGTGTGACTAATGTGTAGTGGCTTCCCACTTACTAAAGCGCTTTAAGCATTGAGAAAAGTGTATATAAATGTAAAGAATTATTATTTTTATTATCACTAACCACTTGTTTTTCTTTCTGGATCAATGGCAACTTCCAACCATAATACTCCAGGGTTAGAAGAATATGATTCCAATTTGCATCCTTTACATGTACAGTATTGTGGTTTACATGAAAACACCATCTATGCAAGGCATGGTACCCAGGGAGGAAAGCAAGTATTCTCCCAGTTAAAATATACATTAAAACAAATTACTTCCAGTTTAATATTGTTATCTTTAAAATACAAAAAAGGATATTATCCTTAAATTGAGGGCATTGTACTTTGACACTTTGAAGATGACATATTCATTAAGGCTTTTTTCACATGTGGATTTGTGCCTTTGTATCTATAATGCACAATGTGTGTGTGTGATTGTTATTTATGCACTGTTTTGTTTTCCAAGCCACAGGCTTGAAATGTGGCACACATGTACTTATCACCATAAGTCAAGTTATTGACAAACAAGTTGTGAAATATTGAGAGTAAAGCTCAAATATAGTGAGACTGAGGTAAAGAAACATAATTGTCAAATATAATTGTCCAGGGTCATAATGAACAGACATTCTGATGAATTCAGGAAAATATAAAATAAAAAAAAAAAAAAAAAAAAAAACATGCCCAAGCTCCATAACCATTTCACTGCCTTAAAGTAACTCTCATTCCTAAAACTGTTTACTATACAGTATCTCACCAGCTGATGCAACTTTTCCCGAAGTCGTTTGATATCATCCTGAAGTTTTTGCTCTTTCAGCCTCCAATCTGCCTTGTGTACTTCACGGCTCAAATCACGGTCCAGACCAGGAGAGTGTCGTGGAGATTCTAGTAATAGCACACGCAGCTCGTTTAAGCTCCTGGAAAAAAAAAACAACAACAAGCAAACAAGGATTAAACAAAGAATAAAAAATGATTCTGTGTTTTTGAAGAGTTTCAATTTTATAATTTAAAATTATAATGTTAAGTTTTTGAATTTGACTAGAATTAGATACAGTATACAGTTTATTAGTTTATTTGGATGGTATTGTCATGAAGTGTCTATCTGGCATCACCAGCTATGAAAAAAATAACAGGAGAAATGGGCTGTTATATCTTGCTCAAAAAGGCAGATAAATATTGAAGTTTTAAAAGCACTACAACTAGAGCAAATGTATAAACAATGGAAAACTCTATACTCGTCATTAGATACGGGGTCTTCCCAGACTGTCTTAAGACTGCTGTAGTTAAACCCCTGCTGAAGAAAAATAATCTTGACTCCTCTGCTTTGGAAAATTTTAGACCTATTTCTAACCTGCCTTTCTTAAGTAAAATTCTAGAGAAGACAGTCATTATGCAGCTTAATGATCACCTCAATAAACATGCTATTCTTGATAAGTTTCAGAACAAATCACAGTACAGAAAATGCACTCGTTAAAGTAGTAAATGACTTGCAGGCAAATGCAGACAGAGGCCGTTTATCTGTTCTCTGCATTTGATACCATTGATCACAATATTCTTAGAAATCGCCTTAGTCAATGGGTGGGCCTCTCTGGTAGTGTCTTAAATTGGTTTGAATACTACCTGACAGGTACAAAATTCTTTGTTAGTTGTGGTAATTATACTTCAAAGACACATGATATTCTATATGGTGTTCCACAAGGCTCTATCCTGGGTCCACTGGTCTTTTCAATTTACATGCTTCCGTTGGTCAGATTATCTCAAGGAATAACGTGAGCTACCACAGCTATGCTGATGACACACAGCTGTATTTATCAATAGCACCTGACAACCCCAACACTCTTGATTCACTGATACAATGTCTCACTTGTGTTACCAAATGGATGTGTAGTAATTTTCTCAAACTACAGTAAATAGACAGAAAACAGAAATTTTAGTGATTGGCAATAATGGATATAATGAGGTTATTAGAAATAAACTTGATGCATTAGGATTAAAAGTGAAGACGGAGGTAAAGAATTTAGGGGTAACTATCGACTCTGACCTGAATTTTAAATCACATATTAATCAGATCACTAGGATAGCATTTTTTCAATTAAGAAATATAGCAAAAGTTAGACCTCTTATAACATTGCAAGATGCTGAAAAATTAGTTCACGCTTTTGTTTTCAGTCAGCTAGATTACTGTAACGCACTCCCTCTCAGGACTACCAAAAAAAGACATCAATCGATTGCAACTAGTGCAGAATGCAGCTGCTAGAATCTTAACTCGGAAAAGAAAATCCGAGCACATCACCCCAGTTTTCATGTCACTACATTGGTTACCTGTGCTATTTAGAATTGACTTTAAAATAATGCTTATGGTTTACAAAGCCTTAAATAATCTCGCTCCATCTTATATTTCAGAATGTCTTACATCTTACACTCCAAATCGTAACCTTAGATCTTCAAATGAATGTCTACTTAGAATTCCAAGAGCTAAACTTAAAAGAAGAGGGGAGGCGGCCTTCTGCTGTTATGCACCTAAAATCTGGAATAGCTTGCCAATAGGAATTCACCAGGCTGATACGGTGGAGCTCTTTAAAACAATGCTGAAAACACATTACTTTAACATGGCTTTCTCATATCTTAATTTTAGTTAAATCCTGATGCTCTGTATATTCAATTAATTATGATTATTATTCATGATGGCTACAAAATCCGTACTAACCCCTACTTTCTCTTCTGTTCTTTTTCCGGTTTTCTGTGGTGGCGATCTGCGCCACCACCACCTACTTAAAGCACCGTGATGTCCTTACATTGATGGATTAAAGGCCAGAAGTCCACATGACTGTCATCATCAAGTTCTTCCATGTGAACCCTGAATACAATGAGGACTGATTGAGGTCATTTATGTTAGGTAGAATGCCTAGAGGGGGCTGGGTGGCCTCGGAACCCCTGCAGATTTTATTTTTTTTTTCTCTAGCTGTCTGGAGTTTTTTTTTGCTTTTTCTGTCCTCCCTGGCCATCAGACCTTACTTTTATTCTATGTTAATTAGTGTTCCCTAATTTTAATTATTTATTTTGTCTTTTTTCTCTTTCTTCATCATGTAAAGCACTTTGAGCTACATTGTTTGTATGAAAATGTGCTATAGAAATAAATGTTGTTCTTGTTGTATAATATTCTTCATTACTTCAAATGAAACAATCACTGATTCCCTAATTAGTTCCAAGACTTATTCCTCTTAACCACATTAATCAAACTAAACTTGATGCAGAGACTGGTTTTAGACTAAAATGGGGAGCAGTATCCAGGTTAGAATTGTAACAAAGGGTGGAAAATTACAGCATACAAGATGCCAGAATCCACATTCTATTTTCTGCACATAAAGAAAGAGTTGATTTCCCGGAAAATATACAATGTCTATAAGGTTTTTGTTTTTCCATTCAGAACAAAAGAACCATGCAACTGGAACTAAGCTAGATGAGCTTTTCACTGGTAGCTTTAAAATAACATTTAGGCTTCGGCAATGTGCATAAGAAATACTTCCTCTCATTACTGTGACACATATTAGTGAGCATTTACATTCCTCAAAGCACTAAATTAAAGGTACACATACTGCTTATCTGATCAGATGTGTTTTGTGACAATGCTAACTGCATGAACATGACCATTTGATCCCACTTTGTTGACCCAATATACTTAATATATCTTATTTCAAAAGGTTTTATCAGGCCTAGAATAAAAAATTTATCTTCTTCAGGTTTAGCTCCTTGTTTCAATCTTAATATAAATTTTGATTGAATTACATTAATGATAGGGGTGTGTCAAATGTTAAAGATTAATATCATCTTGCAGGGCTGTGGCAACTATTATGCTATTTGATGGACACCGATACTTCCCCTTCAACAGAATTGGGCTGTGTCAGTTTCATAAGTCACTGTTCTGCAGACATAAAAGTTAAATCTCCATCAAAAACATTTAAATTAGATTTCATTACATCCTAACCACAGTCACTAGTCAAAAATGGCTAATGACAGGATTTATCCTTAAAGTGGAGAATTACCCTTTTAAACATATGGGCACAATATTAAAATTACCAAAACCAATGACATGCTTCTAACCTTGGGCACATTATAATACTTAGCTAAACCAATTAAAATATTCCTAATCGATATGCTTGCTGAACAAAAACGACACTTAAATAAGTTTAAGATTAACACCACACCTCCATCCATCCATTCATCCATCTTCCAACCCGCCGAATCCGAACACAGGGTCACGGGGGTCTGCTGGAGCCAATCCCAGCCAACACGGCACAAAGCAGGAACCAATCCCGGGCAGGGTGCCAACCCACTGCAGTAACACCACACATTTATTGTTAAAATCAATCTTACAGCACATACCTTAGTAATGCAGCAAACTTACACCCATGGCTGTTAACAGTTAATTGAATGCTGGCATGTTTTTCTTACTACTACAACAGTTAAACAGTTACTGTTTAGTGTGGATTTTTGAAAAATAATTCCATGTGAAAATATTATTAAATTACCCCTATTGTAGATCCATTATCTGGAAGCAACAAATATGTAAGATTGTATTCTTGGAATCTGTTTCTTATTTCCTGTCTTATGAATTGTAAATGTCCCTCACTTTTTTGATTATGAATATAAACCAAAGAACAAGTGCTATACAGTACATGCGTTTTGAATGCAAGTCTTTTGAGTACCAAAGGACAGCTTCATCAACTGAGTCAAACACTTTACGAAAATCAACAAAGACTACAAAGAAACTCTGCTAATATTTGCGTTTGCGCTCCATGAGAACCTTCAGTGATATGGTCGATGGTAGACTTCTTTGGCGTAAAACCAGAATGCTCCAGTTGCTGGTAGGTGAGCACAGAGCATGCGATCATGGATCCTATTGAGAATCACCTAGCAAGGACCTTACCTGGCACTGAGAGCAGTGTTAACCCCCTGTAGTTGCTGCAATCTAGGTGATTATCCTTCCCATTCCAGACAGGGACGATAAGTCTCATTTTCCAGTCATTCTACTGTAGAAATTACTTTATTAATTTTTACAAAGACCCTCTAGTATTTCTATTGAATCCAGATGTATTGCTTCTGTAAAAATTGAGATACTGATTATCCATAATGGTAAATTTACTGTGCAGAAAATTAACAGACCTTCTAAGGGGGAGTAATTCATCTTGTCCAGTGGGTTACAATTGTATACGAACACTACTGAAATAAAAGTCAAAGTGCTGCTCATAAATTAGGAGAGTCAAATATTAGGAATTTGTTTTTCTTATTTGTGGCTGGGCTAGTCAGCCTGATTCTGCTGGTTTCAGTCAAGAAGGAAACAACTTGTAGTATGAATAAGGCATGATACTGCTACGATAGTCTTCTGCCATAAAAAATTAGGACCAAAATCATATTCATAATATACTTGAGAGAAGAATTTAAATGGCTGTGAAATTGTCTAAATAGACTTATCCCAAATGTCATCTCTATAGTATACTATTCCCATCTTGAAACAGAAATGAAAGTGTCACAAGATATGTCAATTTCCTATTGATATAAAACATCTGCTGAGAGCTGTTCTTTTCATATCCTACTTGTAAACATGATTAAAATTGAAATTAACTGCTAAAGAGAGTTTAGTGCTTTAACACTGTTTTCTGTGACTTGGTTTAGCTTGGCTTATTCAATTACAATTTCAATAAAAACTGTAAGGCTGACTCTTTCATGAAAAACTGCTTTCCCAAACAGAATTCATTATAAAGTATTTGACAGGACTACTTCTCTTAAGACACAGAGTAATCATTCTCATTTATACTATAATTACTATAAGTAGTAATGTGAGTGTAGCGATCTATTAATGTATTTCTCAAAAACATTGCCCTGCCCTGTTGAACTTATACTATTCAACTGTATGAGATTTATATTAACTTTATTAATACTGTTTTTGTGAAAGTCAGTTCTGTTATCCTTCCTGATATATCGCTACCAAAGCAAATATATACAGCACCATATTTTATGCTTCAAGTAATTTACAGTAGATTAGAAGACCATATAAGCATTTCAATAAAACTACTGCTGCAAATTTATTATATTATCAAGAATTTCAAAAAAAGTTTAAATTGTGTCAATAAAGAGTTAAATCTAGAATGCAATAAAATGCAAAAAAATATATAAATATATACAGAGAGACATTTTTTCCTTTATACTATTAAAAATGTTCATCCAACTATGACAAACAATTTCAAGGAAACCTCTCACTTCTCCTTCCTCAGAAGCTCCTGGCTGATGACAACTAGCTGGCCTGAAGCATCATGGGACTTTTTCACCAAGGACTCTAGCTCGGCTTCCAGTCGAAGTTTCTCTTTTAGAGTTGCCTCTGCCTTCTTATCAGCAGAACGATATTTGCTCTCCAGGGCTATGAAGAGGGTAAAAACAAAAGAAAAAATCAAAATACATAATCCTAATATTTTGTTAACACACTGATTACAATACAGCAGGTAATAAGTTGATAACACACATCACCAAAGGTTTCAAAAATTCCGTTTGAATGTAAATTCATAAAATTACTATAATAAAAGTCAGTCTGCGTAGAGGGTGTTGTAGACGTCACTATGTACAAGGGATTAATTAATAAGGTAAAACAGAAAGTAAGCTAAGCAAATTGGATTTGACCCAATGAATCAGCTGACCCTTGTGCAAGATTAGAAAGAAAAAGAAAAAAGGATTGTATATTTGGTAGAGTGGAGGATGCCTAGCTCAATACCATGGCTTACTAATAATGTAGTCACACATATTGCATCACATTTGGCATTTTATGTCAAATCATAAGGCAAAATCAGAAAATCATCAATATAAAGATGTATGTTAAGTTGCAAAGGCTATTTTATTAATAGTGTACCTAAGGATGTAGAACTGAGTAAGTATGAAAACTTATTTCTTGTAATAACTGAATATTCATCTAAAGAAAATTAAATACAACTGAGATTTATAGTAGCTTAAAGCAAATGCAATGTAAAAAAGGAGGGGCTCTTGTCATCTCAGGTGTGGAATAGTGGCAAACTGGCTAGCACTGCTGCCTCACAGGTCAACTCACTTTGAATTATTTCCCCAAAATTGTCTGGGATTTGTGTGGATACATGTTTCCTGCCACATCCCTAAAACAAGCAGTTTCAGCAACTTGGTGACACTAAATTGGCCAAATGATTGTGTGTATATATTAAATGGTGAACTTGCATCCTATCCAGGATTAGCTCTAGTTGCCAGCACAGATTCTGACATTTCTGTGACCCTGTATTGGAAAATGCTGGTTAACAAACTAATAAGATGCTTTGCTCAGGATGACTCGTCTGCACAATTCCAGGATGGCTGTAAACTTTTAACATATTATTAGACTTCTATTTTCAAGCACATCTTTGAAAGGTATTATTATCTATTGGCCATTCCAAAAGGATGACAAAATCCTAAAGATGCTTCCAAATACTCGATTTTCCATTACAACTGAGCTCCTTGCCGCCACTTTGTTGGTTTGACTGTAATGATGTAAATCTCCTTGCAGCCACTAGATGGCATGTGATTCACTATACTGTGCTGTCTCATAATTCACAGAGTGAATTGTCAGAGTGCCTCAGACTTTTTAATAGAATCTTGGAAAGTGAGAGGATGCCTGAGGAGTGGAGAAGAAGTGTACTGGTGCTGATATTTAAAAATAAGAGGGATACGCAGGACTGCAGTAACTACAGGGGGATAAAATTGACGAACCACAGCATGAAGTTATGGGAAACAGTAGTGGAAGCTATGTTAAGAAGTGAGGTGATGATTAGTGAGCAGCAGTATGGTTTCATGCCAAGAAGGAGTACCACAGATGCGATGTTTGCTCTGAGGGTGTTGATGGAGAAGAATAGAGAAGGCCAGAAGGAGTTGTATTGGGTCTTTGTGGACCTGGAGGAAGCATATGACAGGGTGCCTCGAGAGGAGTTGTGGTATTGTATGAGGAAGTTGGGAGTGGCAGAGAAGTATGTAAGAGTTGTACAGGATATGCACAAGGGAAGTTTGACAGTGGTGAGGTCTGGGGTATGAGTGATGGATGCATTCAACGTGGAGGTGGGATTACATCAGGGATCAGCTCTGAGACCTTTCTTATTTGTGATGGTGATGAACAGGTAGACAGATGAGATTAGACAGGAGTCCCCATGGACTATGATGTTTGCTGATGACATTGTGATCAGTAGTGAGAGTAGGGAGCAGGTTGAGGAGACCCTGGAAGTGGAGATATGCTCTAGAGAGGAGAGGAATGAAGGTCCGTAGGAACTAGACAGAATATATGTGTGTAAATAAGAGGGATGTCAGTGGAATGGTGAGGATGCAAGGAGTAGAGTTGGCGAAAGTGGACGAGTTTAAATACTTGGGATCAACAGTACAGAGTAATTGGGACTGTGGAAGAGAAGTGAAAAAGAGACTGCAGGCAGGGTGGAGAAGAGTGTCAGGAGTGATTTGTGACAGATGGATATCAGCAAGAGTGAAAGGGAAGGTCTACAGGACAGTAGTGAGACCAGCTATGTTATATGGGTTGGAGACGGTGGCACTGACCAGAAAGCAGGAGACAGAGCTGGAGGTGGCAGAGTTAAAGATGCTAAGATTTGCATTGGGTGTGATGAGGATGGATAGGATTAGAAATGAGTACATTAGAGGGGAGACAAAGTCATAGAGGCGAGATTGCGTTGGTTTGAACATATGCAGAGGAGAGATGCTGAGTATATCGGGAGAAGGATGCTAAGGATAGAGCTGCCAGGCAAGAGAAAAAGAGGAAGGCCTAAGAGAAGGTTTATGGATGTGGTGAGAGAGGACATGCAGGTGATGGGTATAAACACAACAAGATGCAGAGGACAGAAAGATATGGAAGAAGATGATCCGCTGTGGCAACCCCTAACGGGAGCAGCCAAAAGAAGTCAGAGTGCCTCAGATGGGCTTCTCTTTGGTCATTGCAACACAACTTAGCAGAGTGTAATATCAGTGTGGCTACCTGAATTATGACACTAACATAAGCGTTCTGCTCTTTTGTTCCATTTTGTATATTTTTTTCATTAATTGTTTAATGGCTGTAAAATTTTAAATAGTTTATCACTTTTCACAATAACCAAATGTTGTATTTATAAGAAAAATGTCCAACTCTTTCCATTGCTCTCACTGATACTGTAAATCCAGGAATCTCAGCCATGTGAAATGTGCAAGTTTAAATGATCAGAGGATAAAGGATTCCACTTGAAGCCACAAGCTGCCATGTTATCCAAAGACTCCTACGGGGCACTTTGCAGCAGAAGGTCTCAGAATCTGTAAGTGAGAAAGCACTACAGAAATGGCATATGGAATGCCCCAGTTCAAGGAAGGAAAGTATCACTACACTGGCAGTACTGTTCTCAAGAATGCAATATCTGCTAATAATGTGCTGTATTTGAAATTTCATTGAACAATTTTGTATGTGAAACTGTAATCAAATCACATGAAGTCAAACAAATATTTTTTCAACCATGAGAGAGGGGAGATACTTGTAAGTAAGGTATATTTAGAACTTAACATTAAGACTCAAATGTATGTTCTGTCTTAACTTGAATATGGATATCTCAGTCATCAATTCTGATTAGTCTAATGTAATGCTTTACATAACTTTAAAGTTTTATTTGTCAGGATGTAATTCTATGTTCAAAGTTAGTTCAGATAACTAAAACAAAAGTATGAGGGTAAGGTTGCTATACTTACTAATCACGGTGCTGGAGAATGGCAGCAAGCTGCACGTTGATTACAACATGCCAATAAGAATTTCATTGTTCATTGTACATGTGACAATACTGAACCTACAAACCTATGTGGCTTAATAATAATAGGGAAGTGGAGAGTCAGCATGCTGTCCTTTTCACATTAAACGATGGGATTGGAATGGAGTACCATTACAGCAGACTGAGTGTGAGGTCAGGTAGGAGAAGACAAGGTCAGGAAAGCAAATCAGTGAATGCAATATAATCCTTGTCATAAGATGGCTAGTGAACTGTGGATGGCTTCATGGTGCCTATAACTAATAATCCATAATCTGTATATATAAAGTATGTATTCTATTTTTACTGTATTGTATATCAAAGATATTTGTATTATTGTATTGTATACCTGCATTATTGTTGTTTTTGAATATATTTTATGTATATATATTTTATAAGGTTATGGGATTTACTTTTGCAACATTGTATATGTAAATGTTGTCAGAACTTTAAACGTGAATTCAGTTAAAAAAAAAATATTAAGGGATAAACTAAATTTAATTAAATAAGGCTAGTGTGCTCCTGCTATAGCTTCCCACACAAAAACTCTGCTGTACTGCTACAAATGACATTGTTGAATGCATCTGCTATACTTTAGTCAACTAGGGCCATTACCCAGTAGAGCTATTAAAATGTCAAAATGTCCCATTTACAGATTTCAGTGGAAGTAATGGTTCTTAAGAAAATATACTATTTTATAGAAATTAATTTACTACAAAGAAACCCAAAAGATAGAAATGAAAGACAAAACAACCAAATACTAATCAAGTTGATTTACAGATTCTGAATAACATGTAAGCTCATACAGGAGCTAGTGTTACTGGATCACTGTTTGGGGAGAACAAGTTCAGTGACCATGCCACCTCACGCTGTACACAAGGTATGACCACATACCAAAGAAGCACTTTAAGTTTTATGTAATCTGTTATGAACTTTGTCGTGTGGGTCCCAGTTATGCTAGGATTTGCTCCGGCTCCCTGCAAATCTGTAATTTTGAAAGTAGGATGAGAGTATGGATGGCTATGTGACGTAATTGAAAAACCCAACTATCCCTACATAAATTACCCAGTCCAGCAAATGCTTTGAACCCAAGTCAAAGGTGCAGCAATGCTAATATGCATTTTACTCATCTATAAGACAAGCATGAACAACTTAAAATATACAGTATAAAAAAGTAAACTGCAAGTACTGTAATGAACTTTAAGCAAAAGTAAAGAGTGAACTATTGGTTTACTAAGAACTTACCCAACCAAATAACAAGACAAAAACAAATGAGTTGAGGAAAAGACAATTTGTGAAATTCTAACAAAAGTGCGTAATATGTAAGGCACAAAGATAATATGTTATGTTACATATTGCAGTCACTTGCAACAGCTTCGAATTAACAAAATGTATAAACTGTAAACTAGTATGTAAAGCAGTGATCGTTCAACCATAAGGCTGTTGATTAATTCCTTGCCACATTCTATGTTTTATAACTCGCTACTTCTCTGACTGTAAAAATATTTATTGAAACAACGGAGTTCAGCAATGCGCCAAGCAGAGATTTTCACAGCATAGATCGACAACACAAATGCTACAAGCAGCATGCCCCGCAATGGTTTCATAAACGACCTATAACAATTAAAATAAAACTACGGCAACAACACTACTAGCGCGAATACATGCTCAACATCGCTCAGCACTATTATGAAGGACACCGCCCTCAATTATGACATCACAATAAAGTCAGCTGGGAAACTATGGGTACTGAGAAACGACAAAACTGATCCTGCCACACATGACGGAAATCGCACACACAGTCGACTATCCTGGCACTCCAATGCTTTCTAGGTTTATAGGGTCATTATTGTCACGTGTACTGAGAAAACTGTAATATAATTTGTGTAACCTAAGAACACCGTTCATACTGGTAAAAGTCAAGAAAGCTGTTACTAGTTCTTTTTATGTCAAATTTAAATCTTTCTCAGTTTAAAACAAATCTACAGAGTGTATGTAGAGTTACCAGAATCTCCAATCAGGCATACTGAAGAGTTGCTTAAAGATTTTTTTTAATTTCAAATAAATGGGATAACACTGAAAAAAAATGTTTTGATCTGATGATCACCTAACCAAGAAAGACACTATACCATTGCCCATAGTATGAACAGACAGATGAGGCTAATAATATAAATAGGAAGGGCATCCTTGCTAATTTAAACTCTCCCAGCAATCATTTCCATCAATACATCTGATATCTTCCTTTACTACACATTTGCTTCTGCATTCCTACAAGTGGTAATGGAAACCTGAGCTGATTTCTGTTTTATACAGTGCTCGAAGATGCATGAAATTACTGTTTTTATGGCGATACAATGACATTCAATCATCGTGTTTGGAGGGTGGGGGGATTTAAGAAGAGTCCCTTATGAAGCTTCGAGTGCCAGGACACATCAACACAATCAAAGTGTAAGGATGGCAGGGGAGTCCTCCATGAAGATTCGTGAAGAGGTTCCTGTTCCTACCTCCCTACCAGTATGACGAAATGTTGATCACAGCGATACAGTGACAGTCATTCAAAAACTGGACTGATTTGTGAAGCTTAAAGCACCAGGACATATCATTAATTGATAAAGATTTCAGTATGTTCTCCCTTAAGACTTGCAAAAAGATGTCATGGTGCTACGGAAAGGTGTTGGTACTCCATGTTGAAATTGAAAGAAGCACTGGTTTTATATTAAACCACATGAAGTTTTGAAATTTAGTACATTCTTATCATGGCACTGTAGAGTGGAGACATCTTGCATATTGGTCAGACATGCAAGTAAGAATTTAACCATACTATGCACTTGTATGTATTTTTACTGCTACAAAACTGATGTAGGAAACTGAGACTTTCTCCAGATAGGGACAATGGGAATGAGGGAGGAAAACGAGTATGTAGAGGTGAAGAGAGGAAGGCAGTTCTAAGACAGGGCTAAAATTAGAGAACCACTCTCTTCAACAAACCTGCGGCCTCTCCTAGCCTTTTACACCCTATTGGTGTTCATAACTGTTGTTGTCAAGGGTGAACAGAATCTAAAGAGTGGGTATATGGCTCTGAAAAAAAAACTTGTGTCTTAATGTTAAGAGGTCAGGAGGTGTATTAAAATTTTAGTTTCTTGCAAATCTTGAAATGAAAATGAGGTTAGGCACATTTTGAGGGCCTCTATAGCTTAACATGAAGGAGTTAGGGTCCTGCTAGGTGGCACACTAGATGGTAACAGAGCATCTTGAAAGTACATTGTAGGAGACCCGCTGGGTACTAGCTGGCCTAAGTACCTGGCTGTTTAAGATGTATTTAAGATTCAGCTGTCTCAGGACATCAAGGTCTATCACTTGTCACCAAGGGGGTGTTCTGAAGTAAACACCATGTGAAGTTTAAATGACTAACCCTGCTTCAGCATAAAGGGTTTGAAAAGGAGGACAACAGCTCTCTTAAAAGGTAGAAAAGTGTTCATCCTTTCTAGAGAATATAGAATGATGAAGGTGTGAGAAAATTATGTTGGTGGCAACTATAAATAAGTCATAGTGTATAGCTAATAATGATATTGATTAGGAAAACTGGAAAACTTAGGAAGGCCCATACAGGACTAGTAGGTTACACAATTTTTATTGTGTTTTGTGTGCTTGTTCTTTTTGTTAATATTTCAGTTTTTGTTTTTGATTGGTAAGAAAATTAACTTTGAGAGTTAGAGTCACACAAGAGGTGGTCTCAACCTAAATATCCATCAACATTTACATCTTGTTTTTCAATTACAATGAATGAGCAGACAATATCAAAATGCCACTGAGAAAAAAAGCACGTACACTAACATACAGTAATATCAGGCCAGGTTTATAATGACCAAGATATAACATGCCCATCTCTAGAATATAGGAGAAATCTGAACTATCTGAAATAAACCCACACAGATACAAGTAGAGTAAACAAACTCAAAAAAACAGATTATCTGGAGTACTAAATACTGAACCTCTGTTCAAAAAATATAAAATAAATATCGAATGGTGTTAGGCTTGAACACACATACTGTACATTAAGAATGATTAAGGCGGGTGCAGTTCTTTTTAAATAAAGCTTTTTTTTCTATATTTTAGGCCAATGGTTCTAAAACTCAGTCTCAGAGACTCCATGTGGCTACACATTTTTCTTCTAAGTAACTTCACAATCAGTCAGTCATTTTGTCTCTAACAGATGACATTAATTAGCTAATTTAAAATCGTTCCTTATTTTGCATGTAAAAATGTATAAAGTGTTTATTTTACATTTTTAAGACATTTAAAAATATGCATTTTGCTATAAGTTTAAATATCCAAGTTGTTTTCCTATTAATGTGCCCTTTTTTGTGTAGTTTTCTCTTGTAATTGTATCATAATAATGACATTTAACAATAAGCAGAGCAGACATCTAGGCAAACAACAGTGAATGCTGAAAGGGTGCAGCTAGCCCCAGCACCAGAGCCACTAATGTGCTCATGAGTAAACATTAGATTAAATAACCAGAAATGTTATTGAAAAGCAAAATGAAAATCACGATGATCATAAAAGCCTTACAAACTTTTTTAAGGAAGCTAGCGAGTACATATATAAACCCTTGACACATATTTTTAAGAAGTCACTGTGCACTGGGGAGATTCCAAAGGACTGGAAAATGGCAAATATCACCCCATTATATAAAAAGGGTGACAGGACAGATCCAAGCAACTATAGGCTAGTAAGCTTAACATGCATCACAGGAAAATTAATGGAAGGAATTATTAAAGATAAGATTGAGCAACACCTGGCAAGGACAGGAGTTATTAGGAACAGTCAGCATGGGTTCAGAAGAGGGAGGTCGTGTTTTACAAACATACTGGAATTCTATGAGGAGGTAACAAAAGGATACGATCAAAGTGGAGCATATGATATTATTTATCTGGACTTTCAGAAAGCATTTGATAAGGTGCCACATGAGAGGTTGGGCATCAAAGTAAAAGAAGTGGGGGTTCAGGGTGATGTTTTAGATGGGTGCAGAATTGGCTCAGACACAGGAAGCAGAGGGTGATGTTGCGAGGAACCTCATCAGAATTGGCTGATGTTAAGAGTGGTGTTCCACAGGGGTCAGTGCTAGGGCCGCTACTATTTTTAATATATATAAATGATTTAGATAGGAATATAAGTAACAAGCTGGTTAAGTTTGCAGATAATACCAAGACAGGTGGATTAGCAGATAATTTGGAATCTGTTATATCATTACAGAAGGACTTGGATAGCATACAGCCTTGGGCAGATTTGTGGCAAATGAAATTTAATGTCAGCAAATGTAAAGTATTACACATAGGAAGTAAAAATTTTAGGTTTGAATACACAATGGGCGGTAGGAAAGTCAAGAGTACACCTTATGAGAAGGATTTAGGAGTCATAGTGGACTCTAAACTATCGACTTCCCGACAATGTTCAGAAGCCATTAAGAAGGCAAACAGAATGTTAGGTTATATAGCGCGATGTGTGAGGTACAAGTCACAGGAGGTTATGCTCAACCTTTATAATGCACTGGTGAGGCCTCATCTAGAGTACTGTGTGTAGTTTTGGTCACCAGGCTACAAAAAGGACATAGCAGTGCTAGAAAAGGTCCAGAGAAGAGCAACTAGGCTGATTCCAGGGCTACAGGGGTTGAATTATGAGAAAAGATTAAAAGAGCTGAGCCTATACAGTAATCCCTCTCCATCGCGGGGGTTGCGTTCCAGAGCCACCCGCGAAATAAGAAAATCCGCGAAGTAGAAACCATATGTTTATATGGTTATTTTTATATTGTCATGTTTGGGTCACAGATTTGCGCAGAAACACAGGAGGTTGTAGAGAGACAGGAACGTTATTCAAACACTGCAAACAAACATTTATCTCTTTTTCAAAAGTTTAAACTGTGCTCCATGACAAGACAGAGATGACAGTTCCGTCTCACAATTAAAAGAATGCAAACATATCTTCCTCTTCAAAGGAGTGCATGTCAGGAGCAGTGACTGTCACAGAGATAGAGAGAAAAGCAAACAAATCAATAGGGCTGTTTGGCTTAAGTATGCGAAGCACCACGGCACAAAGCTGTTGAAGGCGGCAGCTCACACCCCCTCCATCAGGAGCAGACAAAGAGAGAGAGAGAGAGAGATAGAGAGAGACAGAGTTTGTTTTTCAAGCACAAATCAATACGTGCTCTTCGAGCTTTTAAGTATGCGAAGCACTGTGCAGCAACGTGAAGATAATCTTTCAGCATTTTTAGACGAGCGTCCGTATCGTCTAGGTGTGCGAACAGCCCCCCGCTCAATCCCTCTACGTCAGGATCAGAGAAAGTCAGCGCAAGAGAAAGAGAAAAGTAAGCTGGGTAGCTTCTCAGCCATCTGCCAATAGCGTCCCTTGTATGAAATCAACTGGGCAAACCAACTGAGGAAGCATGTACCAGAAATGAAAAGACCCATTGTCCACAGAATCCCGCGAAGCAGCGAAAAATCCGCGATATATATTTAAATATGCTTACATATAAAATCCGTGATGGAGTGAAGCCGCGAAAGGCGAAGCGCGATATAGCGAGGGATTACTGTACAGTTTAAGCAAAAGAAGATTAAGAGGTGACATGATTAAAGTGTTTAAAATTATGAAGGGAATTAGTACAGTGGATTGAGACTGTTATTTTAAAATGAGTTCATCAAGAACACAGGGACACAGTTGGAAACTTGTTAAGGGTAAATTTCGCACAAACATTAGGAAGTTTCTCTTTACACAAAGAACGATAGACACTTGGAATAAGCTAACAAGTAGTGTGGTAGACAGTAAGACTTTAGGGACTTTCAAAACTCGACTTGATGATTTCTTGGATGAAATAAGAGGATAGGACTGGCGAACTTTGTTGGGCCAAATGGCCTGTTCTCGTTTAGAGTGTTCTAATGTTCTAACTAATTAAAAAAAAAAAACATTTTTATTATGTAACATACATAAATGCTTGTTACACTGTTACAAAATTGACCAAACTTACTGACAACTTTAAATAGCATACTTAAACAGATCTTATCAACTAAAATGTAAGACAGCCAGAAGACAACACAAACCAAATATTTTTAAAAGAAGAGAAGAGACTCTAAGATTTGTCTCTGATGGATAGTATGGTGACATTTTGTTCTTTGTAAAGTACTGTATACTGAATGAAAAAGAGACAAACAGAGATCATCAGGTGAGAGTGCAATTTCAATCTGTGCAGATTTGCAGGAGATAAACAACAAAAATGCAACAATTTAAGGATGACTTCATATTAAAATTTCAGTTAATATTTTACATGATCAGATGCATTATTAAGAAACCCCATGTCTCACCACTGTGATTTGCTGCCATGCCATATAGATTTTGTCACTTTTTTCCTATAGGTGTTGTCACTTTGCTGTTTTATTAATATCACCACGATGTTGTACAGACTGTAACGTCTAACTTCAAAGCTGATCACTGTCTTGGCTCATCAAACATGCAGATAAATAATCCTACTTCAAAGCCACAAACAAACATTTGTTTGGTCAGTGATTAAAAACAATTTGCATAAATGTATAGTCATGGTTAATCTGAAAGCAGCACAGCAACTGTTTGGCTTCTAGACCTGAACATGATTCACTTCATAAAGTAACAGAGCTACAGTATCCTAAATTAAAAAGAAAATCCACTTGAGAAGAACAGATAAACGGAAACAACACGGAGCAAAGAGAATGTCCCTCCACACCTCCAGAACTTACAAGTCACTTGAGACTTCAGAACATCAATCTGTGAAGACATTGATGAGACTTCTTTTTCCTTTTTCAAAAGCTTTTCCATTAGATCTGTGGACAGATAACAATATGTAAAGAATTATTGTTATTATTATGATTTTTATTATTTATTATGTTAAGGGCACTCTAACAAAGGATTCAAGGCTTACTGTAATAAGGAATAATGAAAATATTCAGGAACCTCAATATTTTCACTGGTTTAAGGTTATTTAAACCATGCTACTGCTTATTTCCATTCATTTCTAACTTAAAGATTTTAATATCTGCTTGATACTGAATTAGTATAAACATTAAGACAACTTAAAACATTACAAGCAACTTTTATTTACATTATGTTACAGCTTCGGTAAGGGGCGACAAAGGGCAAAGAAGACTATATCAGGAGTGTTACTCAGATTCTTGAAGGCCATATTGGCTGTAGGTTTTCACTCCATATCTTTATATATAATATAGCTGATGCCCGCCATAGCATACGGCGGTGTAAGAATAGGAACGAAAAACGGTGAGAAAGGAATTCAGAAATCAAGAAGAAATAAATACTTCTTGAAAGACGTAGTGTGCATGTAGAATTTCCGGCCAAGCAGGATTACATGTGAAAGTGATAAATAAATCAGGCTTTCCGAATTTACGTACTATGGCCATGGCATCCTGATAGTTTTGTTGCATGTATCTTGGACTTCCTGGAAATGTGGATGGTAATACAGTATGATCATTTTGCCTACACGTACGTTGTTATTTTCAGCGTTTGCTTGCAGTGCGTCTAATAGTTCTACGCGCAGATCTTGTTGATGTAATCTGAGATAGTTGCGACGCCCGCCCTATGTTTTAACATATGTGGCTCCTGCAAAGGTGGTAAAGCTACTTGCAGCACCTCGAGTACTTGTTGGGTGTATTACGCTCAGCAGGCCAGTATAGTGCATGACATGGAAGAGGACGAATCGGCTGCGTGTGGGCGGGACCGGTTTTGAAGAGGAGCCACAGGTAGTGTGGGGAAGGGTTTGGAAGAGTACGAATAGGAATCGAAGAAATGCTGTGTCGGCTGCGTGTGGGCGGGACCGGTTTTGAAGTGGAAGTAGGACGAACCAGAAGAGAAATATATATAAGAGATGCTACCATGGCAGTTCGTTTGTCTGTCCAGGATTTTAAATCACCTGTAGCTCTCAAACTGTTTGACCTATTGACCTGAAATTTGGTTCACATATACTATGTGACGTCTACTGTCCGCTTTCGGCTATTCCTCTTTTTATTTTATTGTAGAATCAACTCTACAGGTGCCGTTCTCATCCCTACCACCTTCACCATCAGTCCTCCTACTTATATCTTAAATCATTCTTGAGGAAGACTGAAGACTTGAGTGCCAGCTTAAGTGAAAAATTAAGGAAAACGTACAAAGTAGTTGCAACACAAACACTGACTTAATCAGTTTTAATGCGAAAAGATGCCGACAAAAGAAGAGAAGAAGAGGGCCGCTAGGGTGGAGAAAAGAAGAGCTGCTCAGGAAGCAGCAAGTGCATCAACCTGTGAGCAAACGAATACTAAACGTGCAGAGAAAGAGGATGAAAACTATGAACGCTCAAGACAAGTGTATTCACTGCACATTATTGTGCAGTGCGCCGTTACTGGTATTTATATATTTACATATTTATTAAGATTCAGTACTCTTGTTTTCATTAACTAGTAACCAAACCACAACGATATGTAAAGCAAGCCAACAGAGGTTGCAAAGAGTAAGAAATACTATATATGCTTTCTATAAAAGCCCTTGGGGGTACAGGTTAAATGTTGTGGAGTTGACAGCAGAATCATATTACTGACACATTTACCAAACAGCAGGATAGTTAAATGTCTGATTATACATATCTTCCCTTTGTCAGTTTTGTTACACTGTTTTCAGACATGGCATTCTGACAGGCTTGATGCATACCTTCAGAGACCGCTTATTAGGGAGGATTCTGTCAAGATTTATTGGGCGGAGAGTTTGTATTCTTTAGTATTATAACATCCTATCCTATCAGGTAACACTTTACATTTCACAAATTTGAATTGTGTGTGTTCCCAAACAGCATATAGTATAAAGCTACACAACATATGGAATTGAATACAGTGGATACACTGATAGAATAAACACAAATCAGAAAATCAAGTTTGGACAACTCAGATAAAGAACACAGGCTGATGCAGATGTGTGTAATTATAACCATATTACTGAATTAATTTCTTACTACATTTCAGTGAGCTAGCATTTCCTCCTTCTTAATCACCTGGCAAACTATAGATATTTTTGGTATTTACAGGTATTTATCTTTGCCAGTTTTTGCACATAACCAAGCATATGTTATTTGGTCTAGAAAAACGTCGAGAGCAAAAAGCTAAAGTTCTTGAAACAGAAAAGCAATGAAAATAAAATCCCACTGACAACAAAATGTTTACTCAAAATATTGTGTACAAAGAAGTATTTTTTACTTAAAAAAGTCTGAATTAACGTGAGCTGGGATGTTCATAGAAAGTAGAAGTAAATAATGAACAATTAAAGGTGTGTCAAATATCTGAAATATTAAAATGTGTACTTCAGCTTAAATGTTTGAAGTATAAATATTCTTGATTGTAATAGACATTTGTCATTTTTCACTGCCTGATAGAGGTCGTAGATGGCTAGATCCTTCCTAAAGTAATAAAAATCAAAAATAACACCATATTTCTAATTATTGACCTTGAAATAGTCTAAAACGACCCCCTACAAGCTTATGTTTGAAATTTGTCACTTGTGACCTGTTGGGAGTGGGTCTTAGAGGGCTAGGACCACTGGTAAAGAATCAAATATCAAAAATATGTTATTTGTGATCAGCAACCTTGAAATAGCATAAAACAAAACTCCACATGCCTATATTACTGATCCCTATTAGTTCAAAGTTTTGTGAAAAGTGGTAACTTAAATCCCTTGTATCCCAGTTGGGGGTGAATCCCTACAGTCGTTTGATGTAGCATGCACAGTTTCAAGTCCTTCTGATCATTCTTGCTGAAGACAACTATTGGTTAATTCTTTATTATAAGGGTGTATTTTCCTGCACAAAATATGGTTTGAGGAAAGTGGCCTAAAAATGAGGGGGTTTTGGGTCTAGAGGGCCAAAAATAGGGGAGAACCCCAAAAGCCTTGACATTTTACATAACTAGACATCAAGATGAGTCAAACAGTATATCATATGTGGGGGTTTTCTTATACCAATGAGTCCAGAGGTACTGGACAAAAAAAAACCCAAAGTCATTTCAAAGCAGTCTTATGATCACAATGTTATTTAGTTTAATTTTAAGTTACATGAAGTATACAAGTATGTATAAAAGAAGCATTTACGTATACAAGTTACATAAGCATGCAAGTGTACAAGTTCTTTATCTATTTTATAATCCTTCTTTTGCTTTTACAGCTATAAGTGTTGTGCACCCATCTACTATTGCAGGTGTCTTTCTACAAACGGCAGGATGTGTTCTTATTATTATAGCTTTATGCTGTGGTAACATTTTAAACAATTTTTGGTGTAAACCTATGATATAATTTTAGCATATCTCAAGCACATCCAGATGGCAAAATGCAAATAATATCATGTGGTGACAGTAACCATCTTGGCAATCTCCAACTTTTACAGTAAACGTGTTGGTTCTAGTTTATATTGCTTGAACTTAGGCATGGATTTAGATTTTTAATTTTCTAGATTTTGATGTCTGCTTACTACATTTTGACACCATATTTTGTATGTTTTTTCCTGATTACCAATTGAGAAAAATCCAGTCTTGACTTAGGTCCTCTGGATATGTTTTCCCCTAAATTAAAATCTGTACTTCCTGAAATAATACTTTGGACAGAAGTTCAAGTAAATATCATAGCTGGAAATGTCTGATGATTCTTATTTTTGGTGTGAATGATGCAACAACAAAAAAACAGAAGAGTAAAATACCTTTGGTTGTGAATTCCTTCTAAGTAAAGGAAAGCATTTTGATTATGGACAGGATGACACTTTAACACACTCTAAAATTATTGTTGAAATCTCTTTTTAAATCTGTTATGTTGCTTTTGTTATGCCAATGAGCTGAATCACAGGTTTTGGGAGCTGAAGTAAAAATGAACATGATGTTTTCATCCTTCAAGTCTCTGTTTGAAATTACCATTGCTAATTACCTTGTGTCACTGGTGTAGCGGACACAAGTGTCCCCACTTAAGTTAAGAAAGCTAAGAAGGGTTCTTAAAACTGAACTTATAGTTCCTCAAAATAGCGAGACAACATGTAGTTATACCAAGCAGGCAGTCAATGGACTTTGGTGGCTTCAATGAAATAAGAACAAGGAGCCCAAATCAAGCTAGACCATCCAGATCACCAGAAGTTCATATTGGTTTTATGTTGATTGCAAAAGTTGTGACGGGAAATCTTTGTCTAGATGTGCAATACTATACTACAGTTTTTTCTAAAAAAATGCACAGAAATTAAAAAAAGCTAGTTTTTCCCCTGGAATTATGGGCAGATACTTTCAATATTAAATAAGAATGTCTGCAGTTTTGACCAACCCTACATGTCTTAGTTATACAAAAAAATGTAATTACACAAATGGGATGAGATGATACAAAGTGAATTACTGCATGAACATACCATATCCTCAATCTTTTATTACTTAAAATTAGGAATAATGCAGTGCAAGACTAAAGTTATTATGGCTCTGCAACAAATCGGACTCTCAAGTTCATATGAATAATTTTTTCATTTTCCTATGCCATGTACACTGTTAAGCAAGTTTAAGCATGTGTAGGGCTGTTATGGAGATTTACCTTCAACATTCTGTTTCATTTTAATCTTCTCTTCAGAGATGTCATTATTTTCAATTACCTGCAAGACAAAGATACATTAGTTTTCTCTGTGTAACTAGACAGGCCTATTTATTTCTTGTGGCCTGAATTTTCAGAACGGTTCCATCTGGTAGAAGGAAATAATCTACACTGAAGTTTAATTTTTATAATTGACTGAAAATATTGACTAATCAGAAAACTCTAATTTGCAAAACATTTCGGATAATTTCTTTATGTATTATCAAATAAATCAACCTGTAAAACTTACATTTGCATCTTTTGGAACATGATTAGCCTCCGAAGCCTGTAGCCTGTTGTCTGCCACCCGCAGCTTCTCCTGGAGAGTTCTGATCTCTTGTTTACTTTGTTCCTCTGCACTCTGTAGGGCCTCATAGTCAACCATTTTTTTTTCGGCTAGAGCAACCTGCTCCTTTAAGAAACCGATTGCCTCTGACTGATCTTTGTACTCTGAATGCAACTTCTCTAAATCCGTAAGCTTTAGCTCTGATTTCTGCAGTTTTTCAGTAAGGTCTTTCACTTCCAGCAAATGCTGGCTTGTCTTGGCTTCCAGTTGCTTTTTCCAGTTCTCATTAAGCTCAGCTACCTCCTCCCTGGCTTCCAGACACTTCACTTTGTGATCTTCCTTCTCCTTAATGTGAACTGCCATCTCAATTTCGTGCTTGGCCTTTAGGTTTTCCAGCTCCAACTGGTGTTCCATTTTCAAGCTTTCTAAGGATGCTTTGAGCTCCACAACCTCTTTGTGCTGGAATCCTGTGCCATCAGAGGTTAGGGAGAGCTTTAGATCTTCCAAAGACTTCTGGTGGTCTGTTACAAGGCTGTCCAGCTTGGACTTCCAGTTGTCCATCATCTCCATATTTTCTTTGGTGGCTTGCTGCAACTTTTGCTTCAGATCCTGAATTTCTTGCGCTTGCTTCTCTGTTATCGCCTTAAATTTGTCAATGTCCTGCTGTTGACTGTTGAGGGCAGTCTCGTATTTCTCCTTCAGTTGGCTGCTCTCCTTATGATGCTCACGGTCTGCTGCCAGCAGCTGCTCCCGTAGCAAAAACGTCTCTGTATTGAGTCCTGGGCTAAAGACACCTGCCTCAGAAGGATTAGGACTCTGAAGCCTCTGCTGTAAGTCAGTAATTTCTGCCCTCCTCAAGGTTAGCTCTTCTTCCAACTGCATGATCCTGCTCTTCTCCTCCACTGTAGTTTGCTGCAAGTAAATTGAAGTCTGTCAGTTCACAGTTTTGACTAAAGGGTATACATTGCTTGCCAAATTGTTCCACTATAACTGTGCAGTCGAAATTTAATTTAAATCAAGCCAATAATACAAAGATTCCCAGGAATCATGCAACAGTGAGGCATGAAGATGACAAGCAGGTGAGAGTTGTAACTGCAATGCCATGATCTCTGCAATACGCATTGTGAATATTGATGTTACCCCCAGTCTGTTTCTTAAATCACCATCTCTCTTGGTCAAAAAAGTACAGAAATCAGCGTTGGGTATTTACACGTGAATTGTAGAGGACAAAATGTTAATCGAGGCAATATCTAACAATTAGCTAGAAAAGCCTCATGTCAGAAGCACAGTTTGGATCTGAACAGCTCATAAACAACACCATAAAAAGAGACAAGTGCACCATCTCTGGAGCAGAAACACACTTTAGACCAGCTTTTTAAGGTCACGCAAAGAACTGACAATAATAAGAAGCACACAGCCAACACATGACCTTTATGCCATGAGATACCTGAGCTACAGAAACATAACCACAAGAGCTGAGAACCACCTGAACACCATTGCATATTGGGTGCCTAGGTCAATACCGTCTAAGAGACCAGCTAAACATCCAGGTTTTATGGTATAATTGTCTCACTCATTTACTTTACTTCTGCTTTTGGCATATTAAGTAATGTTTAAAAATATAATGAGTGAATATAGAATCTATCCTGTCTTGATTCAAGTGTACTCCTATAGTGAAAAGGAAGTGTGAGTCCTTTTAGAAGATTCATAAGTCAAGTCAGGTCAGGCCTTCTCGGCCTGCCTAGAATTAGCCTCTTTCCAGGCAATCTGATCACCCAGATCTATAGGAAGGCTTCAGCCTCTTTTCAGGCCCAAAATGTGGATATTTTCCACAATCTACAAAATCCACTAAAGTGGCATTGTAGGGAAAGGAGCCGTAAAACCTTTAGTTAAGAAAGACAGGTACCAGAGCAAATGACGGTATCCACAAAACAGAAAATAAATAAAAGCTTCCTGTTTTCAGTAAAACCTGTTTTCTTTACAATTTGTACAGTTTTCATTTTTATGTGGAAGGTCCAATTTATGTTGAGTCAGTATCATGGTTTAACTTATACAATGAAGACAGAAGAACACACCAATCAACTCTGTCAAAAGGTGACTGAAAAGTACAAGTCAGGGGATGGACACAAGAAAATATCCAAATCACCGAATATCCCTTGGTGTCCAGTTAAATCAGTAATTATGATATGGAGAGAGCATGGCACAGCTGGAAAACTGCCTAAAGCAGGCTGTCCACAAAAACTGAGTGATCATGCAAAAAGAAGACTAGTGAGGGAGGCTACCAAAAGGCATATGAGAACTCTAAAGGAATTATAAGCCACAGTGGTTGAGACTGTGCATACAACAACTGGTACCTGTGTGCTTTGCCAGTCACAGCTTTATGGGAGAGTGGCAAAGAGAAAAAGCACACATAACAAGTCAACAATAGATTGCCAGAAGGCATATGACAGACTCTGAAGTTGGCTGGAAAAAAGGTTCTATGGTCTAATGAGACCAAAATTGAGGCAAACTATGCCTCATGCAAAAAAAAAAATGTATTAAACAGAAAAAACACTGGCATGATTATTAAATCATTCAAACAGACATGGGGACTGTGGGGATGAAATACACCCTTAGTGAGTACTAAAGACTGAATACACACTATTAGTTGTCGGCTATATCCAGTTATGCCACCTGAACTATACAAATTCTGACTATTCTAACTTTGTTTACTGTAGCCATTAATACATGTAGTCTTCATCTTATATGTTGCACTAATTAAAAGTTGATGTATGAACCTAAAACTTTGCTCTGCTGAATGTGTGCAACTGAGTTTTTCTTGAATTAGTTGTTTGGAGGCTGTTGGTGGTTGCTGTAATGCTTAAACTGTATGTTTGTATTGATGTGATTATCTTATTTTTATTTATTTTTGAGTTTCAATTTATAATACCTTTCTACATTACTCTACCTTTGACATTGTCACTTTCAGTACATTTACTTTTTTTCTCCTATGGATTTTGCAAACATAGAATTGAAGTAAACAGAGATTAAGAGGTGACACGATCAAAGAGATTAAACTCATGAAAGGAATTAGTAGAGTGGATGCCAGCTGTTATTTGAAAATCAATTATGCACCAAAAACAAGGGAACATTGCTAGAAACTTGTTAAGGACATATTTCACCTAAATGTTGCAAGGTTTTGTTTCATACAAAAAACCATAGACACAAGTAAAGAGCAGGACTTTAGGGACTTTTGGAATCTTGACTTGATGTCCTTTTGGATCATCTAAACAAACAGATTGGGCTTGATGGGCTGAATAGCTTGTTCTTATAGCAATTGTTCTAATGTAATGAAAACAACACCTGTTATCAATTAGTAATTGACTGTAATTTGGGTTGTAGATGCATGCTGAGCTGAAGTGAGGAGTATATAGTATTCTGATAAGCAGATCAGCATATTTTACTCCCTGTTTATTCCACCGTAGGGTTCTGGAGTATCAGTGCCAATTCAAGATGGCGCACAAGAACATTCCACAACAGACTCATGCCAACGAAAATTTTTATTCGTATAAATCTTATGCTCACACATTTATAAAACATAAATGATTTAAACTGAGAAAACTGGAGCACCCAAGAGAAAAGTCATACAGACAGTGTGAAAATGTGCTGACTACACATAAATATTAAAATTTGAACATACAGTATACTGTATTTCTCAAGTTGTGAGGCAACAGAGGTAACGTTTGCACCAATGTGCTGATTGAAAATAATTCTTTTATGTAAAAATTAGAATTTCATTTTAAATCCTCTGCAAGTCACATAGTCAAGTGTGAATCTAAAATCAGGTCCCTAAAATAAATAAAGTTCAACAAACTAATTGAAACATTCCAGAACAAGCAACACCCCAGAGTGCAAAGTGTTCACAGGCTGACTGATTTCTGCTTCTCTAACAGAGATGGTCTTTCTTTCCAAATATCTAAAAACTATTATAGGATTCTCACAGATACATTGTGTATCTTTAGAGAGATATTCTGACTAGTTCTAATAATTTAGTGCCCAGTGTAAAAATAGCCTTTTTCTTGTGTCAGGATTGACTTTACAAAGACCTTTACAAACTACCACAGGCGTGGTAATCAGTTAAAGACATGCACAATTCTAGTGCTGTAATGGATCTGCTCGGAGTTCCCATTGTATTTAAATGAGCAAAAGGACAGTTCAGTGCCTATAAAAAGAAGCCACGCTTTGGACATTTTCACTTTTTATTATTATACAACATTGAATCATTGTGGATTTAATTTGTTTTTTTGAAACTAATCAGCAGAAAAAAATGAAAACAGATCTCTGCAAAGTGATCTAAAGTATTTACAAATATAAAAAACAACAATATCGTGTAACAATAAAATGTAAAAACCTTCAAGGGGCAAATCATTTTTATAGGCACTTTAAATTTTTGCAATCAAATGTAAGGACTTTACTGTTCATGCTTGTCAGTAAAGTGGAAAAACTGAATGAAATAAAAGATGATCAGACAGATCAGATTTATTTATGAAACATTAATATTTTGAAGACAGACTCAATTTCAATTATATGGAGGACTTTTTTTGCAGGGCAGATTGTACAGTTTGATGTGGTAAAATATGTGATTTAGGTTTGTCATAACTGAAGTGAGGCAGTACCGTGTGTGTTTCAGTAATCATGGAAATATTTACATCAAAAGTAATGTAAACGATTTTTCTGCCTGAGTTAGAAACTTTCTATATTAATATTATCATTTTCTTATTTGGCTAATGCCTTTATCCAAGTCTACTTACAACATCTCAGATACAATCGGTTACATTTCTTTTGTTTTTTCTAATCGGAGCACAGGCAGGTGAAGTGAATTGCTCATGGTCACACAGTGTTGGCAGCGGGATTTGAACCCACAATCTCAGTGTGTGAAATCCAAAGCCTTAACGACTACATTGTAATATAATTCATTAAAGTTAAAGCACAACAAAATACAGCCCGCACTCTTACTTTTTATGTTCCCACATCCAGTGACTGCTTTGTTGTCTCTGAAATCTCAAATTAATCAGGCTGTCTGTGGTCAAAGAAGAATGGTCTCCCAAACTGACAGAATTGTTTAACATAATGTTGCTCTAAAGAGAGGCCTAAGAGAACACTCTACCATTTATTACTAATTACATATTAGTAGTGGACATCACAACCAAAAAAATGATAATGGCTTGAATTTGTGAACATGCGCCATTATGAAATTGTGATTATAGCAAAATACATTCTTCAAATTTTGACAATGAATTTATTTGCAAAAATAAAAAAAAATGGAAATGGAAAAAAAATGTTAACTTTACAGGTCAGCAAATTATGATGCAGTTATAGGCCATATGCAATAAGCAGCAGCACTGATAAAATACACATGTGCACAATCATCCAGCCAAAACAAAGGGTTCAAGTAGGTCAGTCTCCAGCATTGCAGGATGTGGACAAGGTCTCAAGCTCTTGGTATCTTTAGATCTGGACATGACTGAGGCTCACATGGTGGGTCACTCAAACTTTGAACCATGTTGGCATTGTATCTACCAATATAAGGTAAATTAACCCATTCTTCATTTTAGTGATTTAGCTTTGTCACATATACAAATATAATAAATTTATAATCTTAACAGCTAATTCTTATCTTAGCTCCATGTCAATCAGTATGTACATTTTAATAATATGGCACTGGAGGAGGCTGCTCAGACTGCATCAGGGAATCTTGCCCAGCAATGATAACTAACATTCTTACAGTAATAAGTTTAGCCACAATTAGAGATATCTACAAGAGAGTAACAGGGGGTCGAATACAACAGACTTCACTGGGTTATTCCCAGCAGTACTGGATAATAAGTATTTAGCCATCAATATTGTTTGAATGTTCTGATTTTTTGCTGTTTGTTACTTAAGAACACTGTACAACAGAAATCAACCAAATAAATTTCTGTTTATTTGCTGAAAAGAATGACATTTAGGTTCTAGCATTACCTGAAACTGCGTTTTTCTTGTAAAGAACGGAATGAGAATCAATTTTGGATCCACGGGTCAAATGCAAGGACATTTGACTGTTATTTGGGCTGGCAAAATCAGCTGGTTTGTGTAGGGAATCTCTTGCCTTTGTTAGGACTCATATTTTCCTTTTCCTAAATTTTGCTAACGCGGGATCTGTGATATTTTAAATCTTATTACAAATGATCATTGGTAGCTCATCTGTGATGTGGTTTGGTGTTCCCTGCACAGAGACATCATTATTCTGTTGTATAATAAAGGTGACCAGCTGATCTGAGATCGTGTAACGTGTGTCACATGTAAATTAATGGAGGCAATTATTATAAACAAAATGAAGCAGCACATGTCTATAATAGTTGTATTAACAAGTCATCAGCATGGCTTCATTAGGTGGAAGTTTGTGTAATACACAGAAATTCCATGAGGAGGCAACAAAAGCATATGGTAAAAGATGTGCATATGATCTTATTTATGTTTATTTTCAAAGGGCATTTCATAAGGTACCACTTAAGGTGAACAAACTAAAAGAAGAGGGAATTAAAGGAACAATGTACTGTATAGATGGATGCAAAATTTCTTTCTTTTTTTTTTTTCAGAATTAGGTGGTGGTAAAAGTAGTGTTCCTCAGGGGTCTGCGCTCAGTCCACTGCTCTTTTCAATATATTTAATTGATCAAGATGAGAATATAACCAATAAGCTGGTCAAACTTTCAGATTATTCCAAAATAGGTGGAAGGGGGAATAATATACAATCAGATAAATCATTACAGAGGGTCTTGGACAGCATACAGGTTTGGGCAGATTTGTGGCAGAATAAGTTTAATGTAAGTACATGTAAAGTATTACATGTTTGAAGTAAAAATGTTACATTTGAGAAGACAATAGGAGGTCTGAAACTTGGAAGTACACCTTATAAGAAGGACCTAGGAGTCATAGTGGACTCATCATTATCTATATCTAGACAGTACATGGTACTCCAGATGAGGCCCTCATAAGCATAAGCGATCAAGAAGGCTAGAAGGATGTTAAGTTATACTGCATATCACCATAAGTGGAGTAAAAGGTAACAGATGTTATGCTTATGAGGGCCTCATCTGGAGTACCATGTACAGTGTTAGTCTCCATATTACAAAAATGATAAGACAGTGGTAGAAGAAATATAGAGAAGAGCAACTTGAGTGATTCTAGGACTGAGAGGCATGAGCTACAGTATGTATGAGGAGTTTCTAAGTATTTATGCAAATAGAAATTAAGAGGTGACACGGCTGAAGAGTTTAAAATTATGAAGCAAATTAGTACAATGGATCCTAGATGTTACTTCAAAATACATTCTTTATCAACAACACAGGAACATAGCTGGAAAATTCACACAAATAATATAAAGTTCTTCTTCACACATGGAACCAGGGGCAGATGGGATAAACTACCAAGTAGTGTGGTAGAGAGTGGGACTGTGGTAGAGGAGTGGGATCTTCAAAACAGGGCTTGATGTTAATTTAGACAATCTAGGTGAATAGCATGGATGAGCTGTTTGAGGTGAATTGGCTATTCTCATCACAATTTTTCTAATTTTCTAACATAAATACTTAAATCATTCATATTTGAATAAGTGGCCATACACCCTAGAGTCTGAAAGCCATTTAATAACCCATTAACCAATGTTCTGTATTCTATTGTACTATAAATGGACTTGTCCCAGAATGTGCAAGCTGAATTCTTTCTCTGTGTTAATTTTTTAGCTGTGGTAGTAAAGTCATTATAAATGAAGTTCTCTTGGTGTAGTTTGGCTAATTGTGCCCATTTCAGGTGATATCAGCTAAAAATAAAACATGTTTTTTAATAAATATCTAAGATTCCAGTTTGCCTTCAGCATTTGAAAATGTATGAGAATCTTTCCATGAAGCTATTGACATTGTGATGTGCTAATGATATTCTGTTGCCTTTATTTTCATTAGGAGTATCAAACTGTGCCAACTGCTGAGGAGTAAATTGCTTGCTAAACTCATAAATTACTGAAATGTTGCAGGAAGAAACACAATGACAGCTTTTTTCAACTGAACAGGAAAATAAGTATAAGGAAGGAGGCTAATGTTACTTTTATGCACTTCACACTTATGAAAGCTGTGTCCATAATGGTGCAGTATGGAAAATGTGTGGGTTAGTTTGTGCAAAGCATTTCATTTCCTTGATTGTTTTAACTTAAGTACTGATCAGCTGCAAATTGTTTCTTCTCAGTCATATTTTTGCCAATGTGTTAATTTCTTGCAGTAGTCTGTACACATAACTAAGAAGAAGAGCAACAGAAGCTTCCTACTTTTCTCTTCTCCTTCTGATTTTGAAATAAGAGGCACATGTTGCTATGCTGACATAATCAGTGAATGATGCCCTCAAATAACGACCTCTGGACACACTTGATAAAGCAAGATACATTTAAATGAAGCACCGCTTTGCTTTGATGCATTGCCGCAGAAGGCAACAGCAGTTTTGAGAATGAAATCAGAAGATGGCTGGCCTGGTTTACATTAAAGATGTGATTTATAGTCAGAGGGCAGAAAAATTGTCAAATAGTAAATTTAAAACTAATAATAAGTCACTCTAAAGTGAATCCAATTTTGTAAGATCAGGAAACGCTTCACACTGACCTTTAAACTACTGCAGTAATGATATAATGCATTGCACACTCCAAGTTGTCTAGCCTAGAACAATCTAGCAACTCTCAAAAAAAACTATCACAAAAATGGCGGCGCCCATATGCAAAATAAGACAGCACCAGCAGTCATTATTAGCAACATTAAAAACACAAATGTGAACACAAAATAAATATTACCAGATGGATTATCCATCCATTATCCAACCCGCTATATCCTAACTACAGGGTCACGGGGGTCTGCTGGAGCCAATCCCAGCCAACACAGGGCACAAGGCAGGAAACAAACCCCGGGCAGGGCACCAGCCCACCGCAGAGCGTGCACACACACCCACACACCAAGCACACACTAGGGACAATTTAGAATGTCTTTGGACTGTGGGAGGAAACCGGAGTACCCGGGGGAAACCCACACAAACACGGGGAGAGCATGCAAACTGCGAGGCAGCAGCACTACCCACTGCGCCACCATGCCACCACCAGATGGGTTATTTGCCCTTCAAAACAAGAAGCTAAAATTAAATAATTTTTAAAGACCAAAGAAAAACTGAAAAAATTTAAATCAAACCCCAGATCATGACACTTGAGCCTTTTCTAACATGATCATGTTGTAGCTTACTTTCTTATGCTTGATTTTAGAAATTACTAAACATCAGCTTGCATGTTTACTTCAACTAGCGGACAGAATTTGAATAAATAAGTTTTGCATGTTACTGGTCCATGCATTTGCTTGCCTGACTTCAGGAAAGCTACAATGTTTAAGCGTGCCATCCTATACCATGTAGCTAAACTCAAGGGACATCCTTTGATACGGGGAGGTAAATTTTACATTCTTTTAATTGAATTTGTGAAGAAATGCAACTGTGCTCAATGAAACAAATGTGGTAGCACAGCAAAACATTTCTGCACTTTAGGACTTCTGGTATTCCTTACACACTATGGTAAGGCTAAGGTACTTCCATCCTTGTGATATAAGTCTAGAGTTGACCTATGTCCAACTTTTGATTAAGCAACAATTGATAAGCAAAATGAGATGAATTAATCAGTGATTAAATGTAAACTTTCCATTAATGAGGGACTGCACACAGAGGCAGGGAAATTTTATATGCTCCCTTACCAAAACTAAAAGCATCAATTGCTTTGGTTTCCTTTGGCTATATGCCCATAGTGCATAGATTGCATGGCCATAGTACTATATATGAAAGAAAAAATATCAAACTGGAAATATTTCAATAACAAAGGATGATGTCACCACTAAACAGACTGACTAACACAAAGGTATTTACCTAGTGGGAGTATATCACTGCTATGACACAAATTGCATCTATTTTTGAATTTTATATGTAGTTTCACTGCAAATCATTAATGCTTTGTAAAGACAGGCCCAACTTGGAGTCAAGAGAGTCTACACCATTAAGTATGGTGCAGATCCAACATTATGATATTGGTTTTGGCTGTACTTCCCCATTCATCAGCCTCAAATGGAAATGTAAAGACAGAAGCTAAGTGTAGTGAACGAAGCCCTCTCGATTGTTGTAGCTGAGCAGGGACAATTTCACATTCTTTTTAAATTATTTCAATGTGCCATCTTTGCCACACTGGAGCACAAGGGCCAGTTTCCACAAATCAAAGACATCCGTAAGGAAATGTGTGATTCTGCAAGTCAATGCTGGAGACCGTGGGCTTTGTGCAACCCAGAAGAAAGCAAACTCAGTGCATGGATACTCAATCAAACCCCACAAAGCATTGCTTAGGCTGCTTTTCTATCGATTACCCTGTTGTCCTCTAACTCTTTTTGAAGTTTTTCCATTTTTGATTTTTCAAACAGAAGGCTTTGCTCGAGCTGCCGAATGCGGGCATGCTCCAACTTCGTTTGAGTCTGAGAAGAGAGAAACAAAGAAGGAGAGAAACAAGGAAAAGGTAGATGGAGAGACAAACTGGAAGACAGCATCAGGAGTGCACAAACACAGACTGGAGGAGAGAATATAATAGGTAAGAGGCCTGGGTCACATCACAAAGTACACGTACATTCTAGAGAAAATATATAATCTAATATATACTACACAGTGATTGAATAGTTATGACTTGTAGAGTAACTATCAAGAGAAAATTTGAATTGTACCAGAGTAGCTACCATATGTGTCACAACAAAAGAGAAATGGCCATTTGCAGATAGGCTTTGCCATAGAATACATTCTGTACAGCAGAGCTGGCATGCGTAATAGTATAGCTGGGAAAGAAGATTTTAGTTGTAAGTTGTATGATATTTTTCTTGTACCAAAATGAAAAGACACAATTTTCAGTAGCTTTTTGCTATAGTAAATAACGCTGGGAAGCATAAGAGATAATGGTTAGTATAACACAAAATGCAACATCAATTTATGTGTAGGTTAAATCTAGTGATACATTGGATAGAAATTATTAAAAAGCAAACATATTTTAAAACACAGCAAAGTACAAAAGTACATAAAATACATATGATTCACTAAATGGTTAATATTTTACAAAAAAAAGGAGGAATGTCACTGAATAAAGCTCACATTAGCTGCATTCAACAACAACTGTAACAGCCTCAATGTCTATATTTGGTGTCAGTAGACATATCCTTTATCTACAGATTTTTATTACGAATTGATGATGGCATCTCATTGACGATTAGTGCAAATTGAAGAACAAGTATTTCTGAAATAATGGAAAATTGTTAAAAATAAATATTGGTAACTCAAATTGATAAAAAATAGTATATTTTATAAAATCTGAATGAAATAGGCTCTTATCCAGCAACATCTAAGCGAGGAAGAATGTGACAAATTAAAATATAACTCTTTACCTCAAGGTCTCCTTTAGTAATTGACTCCTCTTCTACTCTAAACTGGAGATCTTCAACTTTCCTGCAATAACAGTCAAAAACCACATGAGGTCAGTAGGCAGTGATTTTTAGGGATATGGCACACTGCAAAGATCATCTTGAATTGCATCAGTAACAAATATTAATAAAGAATAATTAAAACTAATATAGTTCCAGCATATATTTTCTATAAATAACAATAACAATAATAATATTTATTTATATAAGATATAATATATTGAATGCAGCTTAATGTGCTTTACAAAAAAATTACAATACCAATCGGCTTAATAATTATAATAATCATCCAAAAATAAAGTAAGTAAATAAAATACACAGGGAAACTGAAAAGCTGCTAAATCCATTATCTATTTATCTGTCAAGCAATCATGTGACATATTCATTCATTTATTTTTGAACAATAGCTATGGCCAGATGGTAAGGAATGAATGAACAGAACAAACTGTCAAAAACAGTTCATGAACAGCTTGCTTTTTCCAGAAGGTTGTATAGAAATGAAAGACTGAGGTCACATGGTTTTAAAAATGGCTGACTCTTTTAAAAGAATTTGAGATAATGGTACCGCCAGCTGAAAATTCAGCTCAGCTACTGATACACTGAGCCAAATCAGCCCACCTCCTTGAGTCATGCAAAAGGACTGTATGGACAAGTTAATAAAGGATTTGAAGCTAGTTATTAAAGTGCGCATTTTATAGTATGCTTCTTAATTTGCATTACAGTTTCCTTTTTAGCAGGCTCTGCAGAGTGACAGTAACAAAACAAATTGTGCCATAGCCTTCATTTTTCACCGTAGAAACGAAAACCCAGACAATGACATAAGGTCGTTTTTTTGTTTACCTTTTCTCTTCTTCTAGTTGATTTAGCAGCTCTAGCTTGTCCTTCTGCACACTTGACAGCAGGGTGCGCACTTGCTGCAGGTTGGACTCTGTTTCTGAGACATACTGTAATTAAAAGAGAATAGATAGATAGAGAATATGCTGCTGTTTCAATAGCTGATGACAAAAGTAGAAAGTAGAGGTTTAAAGTGAGGCACTATGTGTCCCGTCATTACCTGCTCATGCTGAGTCTTGAGCATGCTTAGCTCTTTTTCCACTTCGCAGATGTGACTGGTGGCTTTGGCGACTTCTGCTCTCTCAAGGTCACGCTCAGCCAGAAGCTGCTCAATATGTTGCTGCTTCTCCTTAAGGGCCTCCTGCAGGGCAGTCGTACCTGAGATCTTACGTGCATATCGGGAGGATGTCTCTGTCAGCTGCAACCATAAACAACAAAGCAGTGTGGCCATATTTGAAAAGTTGAAACACTGCCTACATATCTGAAATGTGCATATTTAGATAAACACAGCATACATATTGTTACATCTTATCTCCATCATATGTTCTCTCATCTAATGTAATTTACTGAAAGGTTAAGTGATTCCATTCATTTTTAAGGCTTAAAAGTTTTAGTAATCCATTAGGCCTCATTTATCTAGGTGCTTATCTTTTTTTAAAAAGTGAATGTAACAAATATAGGTATGAACAGGTATTAACATTTTTTTTCTATCTGGTAAGCTGAGATGATTAAGGTTCTTATAGAAATACCACACTTAATCTAATGGATCTGTAGATGCCCATATATTAAATATAGAGTAACCATAACATCTACTCTGTCACTAAATTAAAAAAAATCTGTTTTAAGAAATAATGACCTTCCTGCCTGTGTGTTGAGAACACTCACCAGACCACTGCGGCTAGGCCGGCCGCCAACTGATGATGCAACAGAGCTGACGGAGCTGATCGATGAACTACTGGGGCTATGAGCCAGAGATGAGACGCCCATTGCCATGCGTTTGCTTTTCTTTGCCTTGGCTGGGCTGGTGGATGGGAACCCAATTCGGATCACCTTGTGAATGGGAGCAAAGAGGCCAAACTTCGGGGGACACTGAAAATACCTGCAAGCAACAGACAGATACAGACCTTGATGCTCCTTCCTTTAGGTTCTTGATAAACTGTTAGCTAACTTTTACAGTAAAAACATTCATTAAATATAATGCATTTTCTATTGAAGACAAGGAATTATTAATAAGGAAGGGAAATGTACAGTATAGCAAAGAATGGTGGTGTAATGTTAGATACGGCCAGGGTTTGTTCCCTGACTTATGTTTATTTTCTCTTTTTGTGAGTTCTTTGTTAATCTTAAATTATTATTTTTCATGTGTCTATTTTAATTATGCACTTTTGTTTATTATTTAGTATCTATGTATTGTGTTAGTTCTGTCATGTTGTTTGTGTTTTATGGGTGGAGCATCAAGAGGCGGAGCCACCCTGATGTCACTCCTAAAGCACCACCCTCACCCTATATATTCTGAAGCTAAGAGCAGATCCTTCAGTGACAGAATGAGTAAAAATGTTTATGAAAGTAATGGGCAATACGAAAGGATCTGGAGTGGGAGAGATTCTAGGAGGTAAGACTGGGTTATATCAGGTATGTAGCGTGATAATTCCATTTTTATTCAAAACAGGTCTGGGTAACAGAAAAAGTAGAAGCAGACTTAATTTTCAAGTCAAAGTTTTTTTTATGGTTTCCTTTCCCTTGAGAGGCTTTTGATATATTTTGAGACACTGAAAGTTGTTTGAACTTTGAAAGTTTATTCCCCATTTTTGGAGCCTGAATTGGGTGAATTGGGAAGTCAAGTTGCCTAAGGTCTGGTAGGCTAAGTAAGACCCTGAACTGGTTTTGTGAGTCTTTTAGTGGCCTCACACCACTTTTCTATTTTCTGTGCTGCTCCATTACAATAGGTGGGAATTGAAAAGGTGTAACACAATACATGGAAAGAAAGGGAACACAGAGGGGTTAATTTCATTGAGTGCTGCTGATGTGGAGGATTTTTAGATGAGAAAAGAAATGTGATGGAAAAGAAAGGTTACTCAGGCAGATTATCATGGTTTTACAAAACAGTAACACTATACCTGGTCCCAGCCACAGCTCCATCATTCTTTCCAAGTGGTTCATCCAATTCCACCCCACACCACTCCCCCTTGGCAAAGTCAGTCTCTCCAACATATCTCACAACTCCTGTCTTGGTTCCTCCAACCTGTAGGATGGTATCCAGATTTGTGAATGGGCAGATTTCAATTTATTGATATTAAGTATCAATAGGTAGAACAATTCGAGGGCTCTCTGACTTTGACTAAAATGCTCACAAATGCAACAAATAATTATAATTTGAAACAATAATTTATATCTCTCACTGCTGATTGGTCTTTTGCTCAAACTTTAAAATTATGTACTTTTTTGTTAGAACATCAAAATTATACAGTCACAAACTGAGTGTCTACTCATTAAGATTACTGTTTTGAATAAAGCACTGTCCAGCAGTGTGGAAATACTAAAAGAAAGTTTGTGGGTTGCCCTGAATTCTGTATTTCTTTTCTAATATGTTTAGTCTTTTCCCTTTGGTTTTGGTTTCTTTTGGTTTCCCTGCAGTTCTTCTGGTTATCCCTTTCACCTCACTTCCTCGTCCTTCTCTCTTTATTTTTTCCAAAACCTAGCTGTCATAATAGAATCTACATGGTCCAAAACCTAAAATAAATCTGAAAAGGTCCAGCTAAGTACCACAAAAAATAGAAATTAAACCAAATCATTGGTAGCTATGTCAAATGACTAATGTTCCAATGACAAATTACGTTTGCACCATCATGTTCTAATAGATGGCATCAAGATAATATCAGTGTCCAAGCTTTTTGGATCCTGCAAGAGTTTTCTCTCATTTATTGACTTATTAAAATGACTTACAGGTTTCTGATTCTAGCTTTGTTTCTTGACCATGGATTCTGCCTTCCATTTTGTACTGAGGGATTCCTGTCAGTATTTCAATGCTGGCTATTCTCTTGTTTACTCCATAAAAAAAATCCCTCTTCATTTCTCACCCCATTTGACCATCCTCAACTTTTCGGTACATGCTTTCTATCACATACACAAGCTTGATCTTTAGTTATTTTGAAGACTAACTATTAAAATGGCTTCATACAAAGAAAAAAAATCTTAAAATGTATTTTGTCCAACTAAATGTTATAAATCAGTTTTTACAATTAAAGACTGAAGTTCAAACAGTAAAAGTGATTTATGACTCATTTATGTTCATAGAAGAATTATTGATTTTAATAGTCTTTTAACTAGAAAAATTAATCAGATGTAAATAATCCAAATTAAAATCACTTCAAATGTTAAGGAAAATATTTTTCACAATATTTTACACCTTATTCAAATAAAAATATGATATGTGGCATATGACATACTCATTAGAATTTGATGGTCTTTATATATGTTAAATTAAAGTTACACAGTTCCAAAGACATAAACAACTGAAACGTCTATTTTCACATCAAGTCTATTAACAAAAGCTGATCTTTGAACATTTTGGACAAAGTAAAAATTGTAGCAAGAGTTTTCTCTTCTGAAGGGTTGCCGACACTTACGTTTGACCAAACTGCAGACTTACTGTATGGCCTCCACATGTTCAGAGTCAAACTTACAGAACACAGCATGGAATCTTGTGAATATTTGTAACCTGATAATATCAAAGGGGAATATTAGCATACCTATAATAATTTACAAATATTGTGATGGCTTAGATTTGTTATCCTTCTATTTAATTGTTTTAAAAGGACTCTTCAAACAATTTTGATGCTGGCTCATCTGCACTCTTCACTAATTCTGTTTTAACTATTCTGATGTGTGATCAGTTGATTATTTATAGTATTAGTATATCTTGATTCCAGTACATTTGAAGGCTCTCTTCCTGTATATCAATAGTTTACTTTTGGTTGAATCTTATACTCTATATCTTGTTATATTTTTCTGCACTCTACTGTATTCTTTTTTAGCTTGTAAAACATACCTTGAAAATGTTTGCTGTGATATGCAATATATGAGATTAATAATTATTAACAGTATAATGGCATTACCATACATGGACTTACTCATAGTACTGTGCTAACATGCAGCCAAAATCATTATTGGAAAAAAAGTCAGCACTAAATAGAAAATCAAGTGTCTTAAAAGTTTCTTTTACTACTGTGAGCTGCAATAGACATAAAGAATGATTTGCTGACAATACAAAATCCACACGATTCCTTTCCTGTCCCAGCATTTTAATCTCATTTCATATTACTTGCCAAATTTCAGCATTTGTTGTATTTCTCTAAGTGCTACAATATTCTGTAATTAAAATGTCATGATGGCATATCACCTCTATGCGAAATGAGCACAAAAAGGGAACTCTAGATCTTCATTGGCTTTTACAGATTTGGTGTCAGTGACTGTGACGGTTCCAGAAGAATTTCAGTAGGCTGTTTAGAAGCACAGCAGAAGACCAAACTGCACAAAGATTACCACCCAGAGACAGCTGTAATAATTCATCTTGCATTTCCCATTCATTCTGTCATATCTTATGCATAAGAAGCTAATGCAGGATTTCTAAGTAGCCAGTTCAAACCCAGCCTATTGGGACCTCCTACTCTCATTAATGAGAAGCTTGTATGCATTTCATTCCTCATTAGAACCATGGGCATCTATTATAAGGCCAAGGAAAAGCCTGCTATGAAACAAGCAAATGTCAGCAGACAATGAAAAGTAGCATTGTAGATGAGTGACCTTCCCCCAAGGCATCCCTTGAGGACATAAGCAGTTTAAAAAAAAATGAACGAAGAACAACTGCATTATCTATGGTATCCAGTTTTGATTTATCCTACACTCCGGCCTGCATCTCCTTTTCTGCTGTTGCAGAGTAACTGAGGGCCGGGCTGTCTGCTTCCCTGTCTGTGTAACCAGGGAGAATAACTCAGCAGAATCTGAGCCGTAGTGCATGTAGCCATCATCTCCAGTTTATTTAATTATTTAACCGATATCCAAGTTGAAGCAGTATTTTAATTTAAGGGTAATATTATAAATATGTATTTCTAGCACATATGCGTAAATGTAACTAATTCCAGAGCAGCTGCAAATCTGTAAAGTTCACTGTGTTTAAAATGACATTGCAACACTGTATGCTTGACTGATTCCTATCCCATCTTTGCCTTCCCTAATTTTCTAACCTACCTGTCTAATCAGTGTAGACACAGTGACCAAATCAACCCTGAATCACCTGGTTCTGTACTGGGAGGGTAATAGACAATAAAATATCTGAGTTTTTCATATTCCACGTACTGGAAGTCAATGCTGTGGTTGCATGGCTTGGTTCTACATTTTTTCACATATAACAGGAAGTCATTTACATGCAAAGTTTTACTAGAACCTGGGGGATGGGCCAGACTGCCAATCATTAGCCAAATCCCATAACATTCTGTGTGCAGAATTGAGCTACTGCATAATCCCCTCGGGATATTCCACAAAACTAGCAAATGAGAATTAAATGCACTTGGCGCTAGTGCAGACAGATAGCTAGAAAGTGAAAATAATGCTTTAGTAAAAAGTATGTAACCTGACCAAACCCTGCATCTGCCGCACTACTCCCTCCCCCAGAGCCCTCTGGTTTATTATACTGTCCTCCAATTAGCCGCAAAATAAAATGCAGGACATTAATACATCTTGACAAGATCATATTGATTGAATGCAGAACAGGCTTTTAGAAGATCTGATTGATGGAATGAAACACATTCCTATGTTACTGCCACAGGGCAGACCTACTCATCCCACGGCCACCCACACAAGGCAATTTTCCTTTGCTGATCTGCATTTGGAAAAGGCTTTTAAGTGGAGGAAAAGGTTTATAAATGGGAATAATAGGATGCAGAATGACCCTGATTTCTTTTTTCCCTGCACAACAGTTCTGGGATAAAAGTGTTGAAACAAATAAAAACTTAATTAAAAACCTTGATGGCACATTTATTGTTGTGTCTCCTCTTCTGTGTTTTTCTCTAATAAACCCAAGGGCACACAAGTTGGATAAGATACAGCAGTGTGCAGACATTTTAGAAAAATGTTTTCCAGTACCTCTTGTTCTACTGTCCTTCAAAATACCATTGATTTGAGATCTGAAGGTCTCTAAAGTACTCCTTGGTAACCAAACTTCTTGCTACTAGTGTCTATGGTTCTTTTTTTAGTAAACGATATGTAGTATAATGTCAGGTGCTTTCACTTTGTAATTCATATCTGTTTAAGACTGTAGTGCTTCCAGAACACAGGTAGCAAAATATGTGTCACAGAAAAGATCTCTAACTTCTATCAAATATGTCCGACATGTAATGTCTTCACTAGTTCCCCTGTTTTGAGCACTGTCACTATCCCCTTGAAGAGGTAGCCAGGACATAGACTACTATTCTCCATAAGAAACATCCTTTTCTGCTTACTCTATACATTGAGTCTCATTGTTCCTCGGATAAGTCACTCTGATTGAAACTAAATGGCTCAAATGGTTCCCAGGTGGCGATATAGCTCACTTCGCCACCTTGTACTATTCATATGGCCCCACCATATTCACATATCTTCAAATGTACTCACCAGCACTCTATCTCCAACTCGGAAGTCTTTGTCTCCCTTCTTCACTGAACCACTATCAGAAAGATTTGATCCAGACTCATTCCCAGTTTTAACAGAGCTGTTGAGAACATTTTCTCTCAAAGGCATAATGACACGTTGACCAGAGGTGACAGAGTTGTTTCCAGTGCCACCATGTAGGTTGACATTCTGAGCTGTGAGTGAGTCAGCAGTGTGGGCATCGGTGCCATCACCAACAGGCTGTCGGGTCAGTTTGGAGGGCCGGGTGAAGATACCTTGCATGGGAGAGCACTCAAAATATCGGACACCTCCCACTGAGCCATCATTTTTGCCCACTGGCTCATCCAGAACCACACCTGCCCACTGTCCAGGGGCAAACTGAGTCTCACCAAGATAATGGATGCAGCCGGGTTTCACTCCATTCACCCAAACGCGTTCCCCCAATACAAAATCTCCCAAAACATCATCCCCAACCTCTGTTTGCTTGGAGCCAGCTTTATCTGTGGAAGCAGCTGATGTCAAGGACTGCTGTTTCGGAAGGGGTGAGCCAGAAGCTAAAAAAAAAAAGAAAACAAAAAGAGACAGATACACTCATGAGACTGAATGATTTCTTATAAAAGGCACTTTCATTCTTGCATTATCTGCTTCACTTCATATATTGTCAAAACATCTAGAAAAACAAGGAGCATTTAGCTTCATCTACTTGTGTGTCCTGGTGCTTTGTCTAGACTCTAAATATATGTGTTTTTAAATTTACAGATTCATTGCATAAATAATACTCTTCATGTTATCAATTGTTAATGATGCACATGACAAGTGATATCTCCTTACTGCATTTGTCTCAAGCCCACAACAAATTAAGGTCTTTCTGGATCTCACCTTTCCTAATAAAGAAAGAATAAAAAAAAAGAAAATAGATTGTGTTTAGATTGTTGCTGCTTAAACAGTTAAATTTGACATCAGTTAATACTACTACTACTAATAATAATTCATTACATTTATATAGCACTTTTCTCAGTACTCAAAGTGCTATGAATATATTAAAATGCAGATATAGTCATAATCTGGCATTTACTTTTAATTTTTTATAGTTCCCCCTTGAGACTTCATTTTAGGGGTTTTGGAACTCAAGAAATCTGACCCTCACCTGAGTTTTGAATCAGACGCATTTTTAATGGTGCTGATAATTAAATACATTCTCCTGTTGCGCCATCTTGTTTTTGTTATGGATGCCACTATTTTGACCTCCTGTAGTTGGGAATGCGTTTACAGGTGTCAGCTGATTTCTGGCAGAAGTTGTGCCGAATGACAAAATCAGCAGGACGACTTATAAGCCATCAGCAGGCAGAGCTCTTTGTCCAAGTTTGTAGACACAACCTAATATCTACCTTCATTGTTTGATTATTTAAAAGAATTTCTGGATTTTGAACTCTTTGTTGCCCCCTGATTAAGATTTACATCTACTGTTTTTTGGCTTTTTTCACTATTCTGGTTTCTGGCAAGCCCGCCGTGATTATCTACTTATGAAATTTGTCTCTCATCCTGGGCTGTGCTTACTAAATAATTTCTTTCCAGTTTTGGCCTTGGCCGGTTATTTTTTTTTACAATCCATTATCTGATTTCATCTCTATTCAAAACGACTGTTTCTCATATGCTTTCAGTGCTCATACTGTTTAACTTAACTTACAATTTCCAAAAAGACATCATTTACACACTTCTGGGGTTGAGGAGCTACTTGGAAAACACACAATCTAAAACAAAAACACTGGTGCTAAAAATAAAATGTGGCATCTCTTCAAAGACAGTCCCACATAACATAACAATCTCCATTTGTTTAATTATATTCAAGGTCCTAGCGGTTTGCAACCAGTCCCCTGTGATATTGAGTACAAGCCATGAACCCACTTTGGACAGGGTGCCACTCTACTAACATTCATAGTCAAGTGGGTCAGCCTAACCTACATGTGTTTAAATATGTGAAAGGACAACTAGAATTCCTCACAAACAACAACCAGTTGAACCAAGACCACTGGACCTGTAAGTCTCCTGTGCTAATCACTGTGTTATTGCACTTAACATTCTCATCCAGATAAAAGAATAAATATATTCCAAAACAAATAAAATGGAAAGGCAAAATAAATAGCCTAAGTGAGTATATAAAGACTAGACCAAAAAAAAGGGAATATGACTAAGCAGATCACTCTACAGGAAAATTAAAATGAGCAAAAAACATGGCAATAGAGGAATACTGCAACCTGTAACCAGAGAAAAAGCTTTGCAAAGTTTCAATGAGGAACTGGAAAAAAAGTATTTTTGACCTATAAAACAAAGACCGGGTGGGACGGTGGCGCAGTGGTAGTGCTGCTGCCTCGCAGTTAGGAGGCCTGGGTTCGCTTCCCGGGTCCTCCCTGCGTAGAGTTTGCATGTTCTCCCCGTGTCTGCGTGGTTTCCTCCGGGTGCTCCACTTTCCTCTCACCGTCCAAAGATATGCAGGTTAGGTGCATTGGCAATCCTAAATTGTGCTTGGTGTGCGTATGTGTGCCCTGCAGTGGGCTGGCGCCCTGCCCGGGGATTTGTTCCTGCCTTGCACCCTGTGTTGGCTGGGATTGGCTCCAGCAGACCCCTGTGACCCTGTGTTAGGATATAGTGGGTTGGACGATGGGTGGATGGAAAACAAAGACCAATCATTTTTTTCTGTGGTAATTCAATAAAAAAGGAAAGAATAATATAAAACGTCTCAGAGGTGCACAAGGAAAATAGAATACACAAGAAATTACAAATAAACTAAACAAATATTTTGGGCAAGTATTTACTAAAAAAGAAATATATGGAAAACTTCATTCAAGCTTATGTAGAAATGAGCAATGTGTTGAAAGATATTTAAAGTGTTTTTACTGATATATGTTCTTCTCTGTAAAACGTATGTTCTTAGGATGCAGGTCCCCAGGCACAAACAAATATTAATCAGTATTAAAAATGTATTAAAAACAAATAAATGATATAATTAATAACAAAAGTGATGCTAATGAACTTGATGGAATACAAACACTTGTAAGGAAAAAGGTCATTTTTTTTCTTAAAAATTCACATTTTGACCATTAGCAATTACGACATCAAGCTTTAACCCTTTAAACTCAGCTTCATTTTTGTCCATTCTCTGCTACTTTGATTTAACTAGTTATAACTTTATCATCCTTCATTCAACATTCATGTTCTACTACTAAAAAATAAAGGTCAGATGTTTCTCTGTCAGAATTATTCTATTAGTCACGGTGGAGCAGTGGGTAGCGCTGCTGCCTCGCAGTTGGGAGACCTGGGGCCCCGGGTTCACTTCCCGGGTCCTCCCTGCGTGGAGTTTGCATGTTCTCCCCGTGTCTGCGTGGGTTTCCTCCGGGTGCTCCGGTTTCCTCCCACAGTCCAAAGACATGCAGGTTAGGTGGATTGGCGATTCTAAATTGGCCCTAGTGTGTGCTTGGTGTGTGGGTGTGTTTGTGTGTGTCCTACGGTGGGTTGGCACCCTGCCTTGTGCCCTGTGTTGGCTGGGATTGGCTCCAGCAGACCCCCGTGACCCTGTGTTCGGATTCAGCGGGTTGGAAAATGGATGGATGGATGTTGTGCACATATGTTGCAGGAGAATAAGTTGCAAAATTCAGTAACATTTTACCAAAAAAAATGTACTTTGAATATATTCCTTATTTCCACTGGTGTTGGAATAAGCTTCCAATCACTATAAAAAAGTGTCAGTGATTGTATCTGGAATATCCAGAAAAAACTTATGAAACATCTACAAGTAATATGTCTAATTTTACTGTTTTGAAGCAGTACAAAACAATACAATTTTGTTCTCCATTTTTAGTGTTTTGAAAAAAGTTTCCATAGCATACACATTCATTATTGAAGACCCCTGGCATTGTATAACTTTAAAATGCAGATGTTTATACAGTTGGTAAAGAAATTATACCATGTATCCAAATTACAACAACAATAGTTGCAAGATTCAAAAATATCTACAAAACAAATTCTGCAATATATAAAGTGGATTGTGGTTTCATTTAAAAGTTGAACCCCCCTCTCCCCCTTTAGTAGATAATAGTCTGTCCAACAAATTGTACACATTTGAATCAAGACATTTAAGAAAGCCATTGAAGAAGTAGGGTTTAGGTGTTGCTGTGATACAATTTGGCCATTTTTGAGAGAAAAAAGAAAAACATTGCAACCTGGTATCAAATTATGCAATATGGCATTTTCACTGCAAATCCCTTAACTTTAATTATAGCAATGAGGAAACGAATAATTTTAAGAAGTTTTTTTTTTAATTTGCATCATTGTTTTGCCTTACCAGTGGGTCCAAAACAATGGGGCTGACTTTAAAGGATTAACAATTCTTAGACAGCATACAGATTCATAAGTCATCTTTGTTCAGTAAGTAAACAGTATTTACAGTAAATCCTATATAATAAACTTTATAAATACATTCAGTACCTCTGAATAGCATTTTTGTTAGGCACAAACTATAAGAAGGCCACATACCATATTCTACCAGAAAAACTTCTCTGTATTCTGTATTTTTCATTTAACATGCAAGATTGAGAGCAAGGCACTTTGCATACATCAAGTTGAAAAAAAAGGGAATTGTGTTAAAATAAACCTGTTGGGATTGCAAAGTAATATTGTGGCACTGGTTGGCTTTTATTTTTTATGCTATTTAAGGATGTATTGTTAAAATTTTTAAGCACTCATGTATGTTAATGGTCACAAAGTTCTAAAGAAACCCAATGTAACCTTCTCTGATTTTGTCCTGCTGTGTAGCTCATTAAACCAGAGGTTGCAATATCCTTTCCTGGTGCGCTAAAGTATTTTGGATTGTCAATCAACACAAACCAAAGGTTGCTTAATTAATCTATTTATAGCATCATCTCTAATAGCTTTTGAGGTTTAGAAGACATTGCCAAATAATACTTGATAATTTCAAGGTCAATATAGGCAGACCTAACTGGAGATAGCTGGCTTCATGTTTGGGGAATAGCTGCAAGTTATCCCAGTGTGAGTTAATGCTGTCTGTTCAGCTCCAAACTGGTTAATGCTTTGAACCTGATGCTGCTGGGATAAACTTGGGCTCAAACAAATGTATAATGTAAAAATAAATTTCAGAAATAGATGGATGTTTACTTTTTCATAATAATCTTCTGTCATAAAAATACTTTTTAAATAAAAGATCTACATTTGATGACTGAATCACGGCTCAATTCCTGTCATCATTGATGTGGAAACACTAACTCTTGGGAAGAATTATAGTAAGTACTGAAATGCTATACTCTGAGGGTTAACCACTATACTTCCATTACAACTCATACTTGTTCTAAATCTTCCTGCTGACTAATTTTTATACAAATGAACAAGACACTGAAGTATGATCCCCTCTCGCATTCAGTGTCATTCACCCCTATTTCTGCAGTGCTCATTGATAATCATAAGTATTTGGATATAATTAAGAAAGCAAACTCCAGAGAAAAAGACAATTTAAACAGGAAATAGTAAAAAAAAAAAAAAGCGTTACTTCTGAATTTCTTTTAAATATTAAATATCATACTAGATCAATTTTCTAGATGCAAAATATAAGGAGAAAAAAAGCCAGCTAATTAAAAATGAGATCAGTTACAAATAAAATGACTCCCACATTCTGAAACTGATTTGAACAAAAAGCTGCACCACAGTGTCAGAGGACTGAACTTGAGGAATCCTCAGTCTAGAAAAGGAGTTCTCAAGTTCAATCCTGGGGGCCCCAACCTGTGGCTGCAACTTTTTGTCCCAACTAATTTCTTGTTTTAATTAGACCCCTGTCAAGGGGGCTGAATGCAAAAAAAAGGTAAGCTAATTAAACAATGACATCAAGTAGAGGTAAAAATGACTCACAAAAATCCTTAGCTATTGGATTCCCCCAGGACTAACCTTGAGGACCACTCGTCTAGAAGACAGTATATCAATGTGAACCACAAGTCACTTTCAGTTCATTGTCCCCCATCTTGTAATTAAACTCTGTTTTCTTGTTCAGGTTTGAAGTCCAGGGGCCTCATGTATAAACGGTGCATACGCACAGAAATATTGCGTACGAACGTTTCCATGCTCAAATCACGATGTATAAAACCTAAACTTGGCGTAAAGCCACGCACATTTCCACGGTACCTCATACCTTAGCGTACGCAATTTCTCCGCTCGGTTTTGCAGACTGGCGGCACCCAGCGTGAAAGCGGTGCTACTGTTCCTGTGTGGTCACCCTTTCTTTCTTAGATCCACACTCCTGACGCGGCTTTATAAATACACTGAAACTAACTGCATATTGTTTATTAGTGTAATGCATCTGATTGTAATTAACTTGCAGCAATACAATGGTCTAGGGAATAGCCATAGTATTCCAAATACCATAACTGCTTTAGCATTGTTACTCTCACTGCATCTGCTTCTTCTTTCAGCTGCTCCCGTTAGGTGTTGCCACAGCAGATCATCTTTTTCCATATTACTCTCACTGCACCACTCGGAGTATTTTTATTACTGTATCTGAGTGGGGAATCACAGCAGCAGCTAATTGGAAAGAGAATTATCGGTATACAGCATGAAGCAGACGCTGCCTCAGCCATGGCAAAACGCTTCAGAGCTTTTCCTGTACGGATTTTGCGGTTTAGAAAAAGTTTCATCCCAAGAACTATAAACGCACTCAATCAGTCCATCAAGTGCTCCTTGTAGAACTGTTTGTACTTATAAGTACAATCACCTCACTGTAAACTTGCACTACAGTTATAATATTGCACAACCTGTGCCACTTTATAAAGCGCGTATTTACATATGATGACGATATCATTTTTAAGATGAAATGCAGCAAAATATGTTGATTATATTATACAGATAAAACTTTAACTTCATTTAAATAATCTGTATTGTTAATAATTAAACATGTGAGGACACGGTGCCACAGCGCTAGCTAGTTCACGGATAGCTCCTGCCTCGCGCTGTATTCATACTGGTGCTGACGCGACACTGGAAGGATAGATGGATAGAATAATTAAACATGTACTATGAAGATATTTCAATGTTCCTTAAAAGTTTTGAAGAATCGGCATTCTAAGCTTACAAATGGCTTCACGTCTATTACAGAGCTGATTGTGTGGCAATTGGGTATTTGGAGAAAGAAAAGTAAGGACAGGAATTGGAGGTTAGTACATTTGAAAGAGACAGTACTTCTGTAATAAATTATTTCATCGAAGGTCGTGCATGGCGCAGCAAGCCTCTTGCGTGAGACATGAACAAACACTGCGCCACCGTGTTCCCATGTTTAATAACATGTTTTCATTCCTATCATCATGAAAAAGATATCATGTATACATCTCAGTATTTTAATTATTCAGAGAACTGCAATATCACGAATGTAATGGATTATGTGTCCTGTCTGAGACAGAGAAAGCCCGTTTAAGAAGCAGGTAGTGATTCACACACATAGAGCACATATAAGATCAAATACAGAACAAAGCATTTAACGTGTACTTTAGTTACAATGGGATTTGAGAAACTAGTAAATTAAACGATTTTAAGATGAAGTTTATGATGTTCTACTTTAATGGCAAAATAAACTACGTGATTAAAGTGGAAATTTCGAGATTAAAGTTGACATTTCATGCTTTTTCCCACTGTGTGCCTATTTTTTTTTTGTCTGTACCCTAATAAGCTTTCATATGACACTCAGACGGTGGGCTACGACTCGCCTTCTCACGGCGACTTTGATATGTGACTTTTATTTTTATTTTTTACTGTGCGACTTTGTGAACTTGAGCTTTCGAGTTTCTCCGACACTCTGTCACTCGATCAACTTTCTTTTGTTGATTATATTATTGTTTAAACCAACATATAGTGCGTTTTTCCTTTGCCTCCACTTGGTATTCGCTGAAATTCTTATATTTTCCCCCGTGCTTTTCCCATTGTCTTTTCACAGAAGGCTATTTATATTGATTTGCATATTCAAAGAGGCGTAATTCTGGGAGGAGTTGGGGCGGGACAGAAGGCGCGTGCACGTACGTTACTTTTCACGCTGATCTGGATTTATGTAGCGGAAGAACGTGGAAGTTTGCGTACATACAAATTCCTGCATCTGGATTATTCTGTGCGTATGCACATTCCCGCTTTTGTGCTTACGCCATGTTATAGTGTGAGTTCTACGCACGGCGTTATACATGAGGCCCCAGATCTTTTGACTTTGTTTTTGCTGCTTCAACCATATTTGGTATCTCTCCAGCTTTATCATCTGGGAATTTAAATACAAACTGGACAAAAGTAACCATCCTATTACAGATCCTTAAGTGAAGCCAATGATGATTTCCCATTCTCTCCTCTTAGTTTTTGTGTCCTTTCCATTAACAGCTTACAGCCCATTTTTCTAATAGCAATAGCTTCTTGCCTCAGGATTGATCATCCATGCGGCAAAATATCACAAAACATACTGAAAGTCTAAGAAGCATAAGTCAAATGGTTGAATGTACTGTTAAATTTGCCCATGCCTCTTCCCTGGTAGTTCTAGTTCTCTCTGACTCTCTTTCTCAGCATCAGCCATTTATACAGAATTATTACTTTAAATCCAGACGTTAATGTATTCACTAATGTTTGTGGTTAACTAGACTTTATCTTTTTGAGATTTGTCTTATTCTATTATGTACTCTATTTTATTGCATGAAACAGATGATTCTTGTATTACTACTGTGATGAAGTTTCTTACACTTTACTGTACAGTACTTTCACCTGTTTTTTTCACATTTCATCTGCTCTTTCACTTTGGTTTTATTCTTAATTTTAAGACATGTCTTCATAATCTGGTGAGGTGCTTCAGTACTTCAATGAAATATAGCAATATTTTTGTAATTATCAGGAAGAAAATTTATTATGTCAAGGGTATAAATAACGTAGACATAAAAACGGCATAGAATTTAATTTTTTGTATCGTGGGGTAAGAAATCTAGGACATAGATAGATAGATAGATAGATAGATAGATAGATAGATAGATAGATAGATAGATAGATAGATAGATAGATAGATAGATAGATAGATACTTTATTAATCCCAAGGGGAAATTCACATACTCCAGCAGCAGCATACTGATAAAGAACAATATTAAATTAAAGAGTCTGTCAGTGGAGCAGGACATTGACAGCAGTCTGTCGCTGAAGCTGCTCTTCTGTCTGGAGATGACACTGTTTAGTGGATGCAGTGGATTCTCCATTATTGACAGGAGCCTGTTCAGTGCCCGTCGCTCTGCCATGGATGTGAAACTGTCCAGCTCCGTGCCTACAATAGAGCCTGCCTTCCTCACCAGTTTGTCCAGGTGTGAGGCATCCCTCTTCTTTATGCTGCCTCCCCAGCACACCACTGCATAGAAGAGGGCGCTCGCCACAACCGTCTGATAGAACATCTGCAGCATCTTATTGCAGATGTTGAAGGACGCCAGTCTTCTAAGTAAGCATCGTCGGCTCCATCCTTTCTTACACAGAGCATCAGTATTGGCAGTCCAGTCCAATTTATCATCCAGCTGCACTCCCAGGTATTTATAGGTTTGCACCCTCTGCACACAGTCACCTCTGATGATCACGGCGTCCATGAGGGGCCTGGTCCTCCTAAAATCCACCACCAGCTCCTTGGTTTTGCTGGTGTTCAGTTGTAGGTGATTTGAGTTGCACCATTTAACAAAGTCCTTGATTAAGTTCCTATACTCCTCTTCCTGCCCATTCCTGATGCAGCCCACGATAGCAGTGTCGTCAGCGAACTTTTGCACATGGCAGGACTCCGAGTTGTATTGGAAGTCCGATGTATATAGGCTGAACAGGACTGGAGAAAGTACAGTCCCCTGCGGTGCTCCTGTGTTGCTGACCACAATGTCAGACCTGCAGTTCCCGAGACACACATACTGAGGAAGTTGTTCAGCTCACTAGGACGTGATATCTTTGGGACGGGGGTGATGCAAGAGTTTTCCAAAGCCTCAGGACTCTCCCCTGTTCCAGGCTCTGGTTGAAGATGCGCTGTAGAGGACTCCCCAGCTCCAACGCACAGGCCTTCAGCAGTCGTGGCGATACTCCATCTGGACCCACTGCTTTGCTGGCACAAAGTCTCCTCAGCTCTCTGCTCACCTGCGCTGTTGTAATTGTGGGTTGGGGGAAACTCTCTCCTATGCTGGTATCAGCAGAAGGATGGGTGGAGGATGCAGTACTCTGAGGTGAGAGTGGGTTAGGGTGGTCAAACCTGTTAAAAAAGTTGTTCATCTGGTTTGCTCTCTCCACATCTCTCTCGATGGTGGCACCCCGCTTCGAGCTGCAGCCAGTGATGATCTTCATCCCATCCCACACTTCCTTCATGCTGTTGTTCTGCAACTTCTGCTCCAGCTTTCTCCTGTACTGCTCCTTCGCTGCCCTGAGCTGGACTCGGAGTTCCTTCTGCACGCACTTGAGCTCATGCTGATCACCGCCTTTAAAAGCCCTTTTCTTCTGATTCAAAAGGCCCTTGATGTCACTTGTAATCCATGGCTTGTTGTTAGCATAGCAGCGTACTGTTCTTACTGGAACTACAATGTCCACACAGAGGTTAAAGTAATCAGTAGTGCAGTCAACAACCTCCTCAGTGTTCTTACTCTGTGACCCCTGCAGGATATCCCAGTCCGTAGTTCCAAAGCAGTCCCTCAGAGCCTGGTCTGCCTCAGGGGACCACTTCCTGAATGAGCGTGTGGCTGTAGGTAGCTCTCTCACTCTTGGTTTGTAGTGAGGCTGAAGCAGAACCAGGTTATAATCTGCTTTCCCAAGCGCAGACAGCTGGGTGGCGCTGTATGCGTCTTTAACGTTTGCATACAGTAGGTCAATAGTCCTATTTCCCCGGGTGTTACAATCCACATGCTGGGAGAAGGCAGGTAATGTTTTGTCCAGCGTTACATGGTTAAAGTCTCCAGCAATTAGCACAAGTGCCTCGGGGTGCTGCGTTTATAACTTAGCAACAGCTGAGTGGATGATGTCACTCGCTATCTCCACATCCGCCTGAGGAGGGATGTAAACAGTGACAACAATGACGTTTCCAAACTCTCCAACAGTTTGATGTCCCTGCAGCAAGAGAAGATTTTAACTTTTTAGAGTGCGAGTTCACCTCCTTTGTGCTTCCCGCAGGTATTTGCGTCTCTGTCCGCTCTAACTGTGCTAAACCCGGGTAGCTCCACGTTAGCACCTGGGATGTTAGTTGTTAGCCACGTTTCAGTAAAACACAACAAACTGCATTCTCTGTAGGTCCTGACATTTTTCACTAGCGCAGCCAGTTCGTTGATCTTATTTGGTAGCGAGTTCACATTTCCCAGGATCACAGAAGGCACCGAAGGTTTGTATCGCCACTTTCTCTCTAGACACTTGACTTTTATGTTAGCGCCGGCTCTGCTGCCACGATACGACCTTCTTACCTCGTCAAGTAAATAGGGGACCACACCGGCTCGGGCATTTGTTCTCAGTGCTTGAAGTTGACTACTTGAATAGACGAGTCTCGGCGTGTAAAAATCCATTTCCAAGTAGTAAAGAGTAGTAAAAAAGTGTAAAAAGTGTCCAGGGAACTAGTCCACATAAAAGAAAGTGGTAGGAGTTGACAGTGAAATAGAGAAAAATACAGAAAAAAGGTAAAAAGATAAAGTCATACATTTTCTCAGATATTTTGAAAAAGAGCGTAAAGAGACTCAAGTAATTGAATTTAGTGCCCATTTATAAAACAAATGTTTTAATATCTTTCATCAGGCCATAAAACCTTCTTCCAGCTGACTTCAAAGACTCCCATGTGCCCTCTGGAAAACTCTAGCCATGATGTCATGTGTATTTTTTGTCTTTGCCAATCTCTCATAATGTTGTGACTGGTGAAGTACTCAGGCACAGTTGTTGTCTGAATAGTCTCTCCAACCTTAGCCACAGTAGCTTATAAACTCCTTCAGAGTTTTCAATCAGTTTTTGTAGATGGCTCGCTCTAGCTGTGCCATACTCTTTCCATTTTGTACTAGTTTATTTAAAATTATCCCCAGGGATATTCAGTGACTTGGATATTTTCTTGTCTCCATCTACAGCTTGCGCTTTTCCATCACCTGTTCAGAGTTGCTTGGTGTGTTCGTTTTGTCTTCATTATGTAGATTAGGCCATCATACTGACTGACCACAAGTGTGGCCTTCCAGATAAGATGTATTTATAGTGCAACTGAAACCCCACACACGATACCTCCACTGAACTAATTGTGTAACTTCTAAAACTTCTAAAACCACCTGCTGCTCCAGCGATGATTTAGGTGTGTCATATTAAAGGGGGTGAATACTTATGCAATCAATTATTTTGTGTTATATTTGTAATTAATTTAGACCACTTTGCAGAAATCTATTTTCACTATGACATTAAAGTGTCTTTAGTGCTGTTGATCAATGTCAAAAAAGCTAAATTAAATCCCCAGTGATTGAATGTTATATAACAATATAATGTGGAAACTTCCAAGGCACTGTACTAATACTTTACAGAATGTGATATATTTGTTAAATCTTTCTGTCACACCAACAATTCAGGTCACATTATATGTGCATTATATGGCAGTCTGGTAATCACACCAGATATGTTAATTCTCTTCTGATGTTAATGTAATTTATTTTCTTTTTTATAGCAAACTAGTTGATTACCCAGTGGCTTCGCTCACTGAGTGCAAGGGAAAAAAATAAAATATAGTCTATAAGTTATTAAACAGTAAAACATTAACATTTTAAGAAGTAAAGATACATTGAGCACTACTGGAGTGGTTTGGGGTAAATTATATTTTAAAGGCGGTATAACACAACAGGTAAGTAGTACTAACAGAAGGTAAAATGTATTTAGATCATCTCTCGGTAGTAGATCCCTTTTGAAAGGCGCTACACGACAGCTGTGGTATAGAAATTACATTTTCTATGTGATCGTCCAAATTTCTGCCTGTGGTAATGTGCCTTACTGGCATTACCAGCAATTAAAGAAAATTAGTTTTGTGCCCTCTGCAGTGTTAAGAGAGAAAGGCTTTGGTTTGGGATAAAAGGTATAAAGAAAGGAAATTTGCCCTTTTCTTTTATATAGTGTAGAGAGACGTCTTCGCTGATGATATGAGCGCCTTTTGGGGAGCGTTGCGGCGAGTCTCGTGTAGACTGGAGAGACGGTCCTGCCATTAACCAGCCAGGATGGCACTGTCGGTCCTCCACTCCTGTGCGTGCCTCCCGCGACCTCATAACCCTATACGTGCAAAAGAAAGTGCGAAGCGCCTCAATATTAGTTTGTCGCGGTCTAGAAAAGGAATTCCGTGTTTAGAAA
>NC_041401.2:97107498-97125177 GCF_900747795.2 Erpetoichthys calabaricus | reverse complement strand
ACAGCGTTTGTGAGACTGAGGGACTGTGGGTCAGAAATGGGGGTATGTAATACCAGAGCACCTCATGGAACTATCCTGTCTCTCTTCCTGTTTACTCTCTACACAACAGACTTCCAGCCCAATACCAGCAGTTGCCACCTACAGAAATTCTCAGATGACTCATCCATCATAGGCTGCATTAATAATGGAGATGAGTCAGAGTACAGGAAGGTGGTGGAGGAATTTGTCTTGTGGTGCACGGAGAATCACCTGCCACTCAACATCAGCAGGATAAAAGGACTGGTGGTGGACTTCTGGCAAGGAGCATCTGAGACCACTCAGGGGGAGGATGTGGAAGTGGTTCAGAGCTACAAGTACCTGGGGGTTCACATAAACAACAAATGGGACTTGTCTGACAACACAGTGGTGCTGTACCAAGAAAGGTCAGATCAGACTGTGCTTCTTAGGGAGATGCAGGTCTTTTGATGTGTACAGCAAGCAACTGAAAATGTTCTACCAGTCATAGTAGCCAGTGTGCTGTTCTCCTACACTGCAGTCTCCTGGGGAAGCAACTTGAGCTTATCAAGAAAGCTTTCTCCATCACAGAGTGAACCCTGAACACACTGGAAGCTGAGGATGTTAGAAAAACTGGAAGCCATCATGAAAAATCCCATCTATTCTCTCCAAGAGGCGAACTCTTGGAGTACTCTTAGCCACAGGCTCATTCACCACAGTATGCTAAGAAGCATCTCGTGGGGGCCTTTCTGCACTACTATCAGGCAATTCAACCAACACATTAAGTTGATTTTGAAAATTCTTCACAATGTACATTTATTTACTTTTTTATTTATTGATCGATCGATTGATTGATTGGCTGTAATATTTGTCCTTTAAGTCTGTATATGCTTGTTTGTTATGCTTCTGCTGCTGTATGCATATGAATTTCCTTGGGATTAATCCAAAAATTAGTGCTTGGCCTGAATATCCTGACCTCTTTTTTTGACCAGACAATGGAAATAAACACAATAAGTAATTTACAGACCTACGACATGAAGAAACAAAGACAAATGTAAGAAAGTTTTGACAGTGCCCTCTTCTCCTTTCAGTACACAGAGCTGCAATCTGGACATGAAGAGAGAAGCATATTGGGCTTTCATGCAGAAGGGAAATGAAGCGTATGCTTATTGAGGGTATTGAAGCAAACGCAATGGGAATGGAATTATTCATCTCTCTCTGGGTAAACAAGGTATGAGGAATGTACTTCATCAAATGAAGCAGCACTATCAAGGCAAAACGCAGCATCTGCCAGGTGGACCGTTATGGATAGGAGAGCACTGGGCATCCACCCTCCTCCTACACCTCCTCCTTGAGAGATGAAAATTTCTGTTAGGTGTTTGCCAGATGGTGCTCCCTGATGTCTATTTTTGTTTCTTTTGTATGCCTCTTTTGTCTACTTTAACACATTTTAATATATTTATTGTAATTATTTATTTTATGTCAATAGTGTTCTATTTATATACAGGTGCTGGTCATAAAATTAGAATATCATGACAAAGTTGATTTATTTCCGTAATAAAAGTGAAAACTTGTATATTAGATTCATTCATTACACACAGACTGATGTATTTCAAATGTTTATTTCTTTTAATGTTGATGATTATAACTGACAACTAATGAAAGTCCCAAATTCAGTATCTCGGAAAATTAGAATATCAATTAAGACCAATGCAAAAAAAGGATTTTTAGAAATGTTGGCCAGCTGAAAGGTATGAACATGAAAGTATGAGCATGTACAGCACTCAATATTTAGTTGGGGCTCCTTTGGCCTGGATTACTGCAGCAATGCGGCGTGGCATGGAGTCGATCAGTCTCTGGCACTGCTCAGGTGTTATGAGAGCCCATGTTGCTCTGATAGTGGCCTTCAGCTCTTCTGAATTGTTGGGTCTGGCGTATTGCATCTTCCTCTTCACAATACCCCATAGATTTTCTGTGGGGTTAAGGTCAGGCGAGTTTGCTGGCCAATCAAGAACAGGGATACCATGGTCCTTAAACCAGGTACTGGTAGCTTTGGCACTGTGTGCAGGTGCCAGGTCCTGTTGGAAAATGAAGTCTGCATCTCCATAAAGTTCGTCGCAGCAGGAAGCATGAAGTGCTCTAAAACTTCCTGGTAGACGGCTGCGTTGACCTTGGACCTCAGAAAACACAATGGACCAACACTGACTGTGGAAACTTTACACTGGACCTCACGCAACATGGATTCTGCACCTCTCCTCTCTTCCTTCAGACTCTGGGACCTTGATTCCAAAGGAAATGCAAAATTTACTTTCATCAGAGAACATAACTTTGGACCACTCAGCAGCAGTCCAGTCCTTTTTGTCTTTAGCCCAGGCGAGACGCTTCTGACGCTGTCTCTTGTTCAAGAGTGGCTTGACACAAGGAATGCGACAGCTGAAACCCATGTCTTGCATACGTCTGTGCGTGGTGGTTCTTGAAGCACTGACTCCAGCTGCAGTCCACTCTTTGTGAATCTCCCCCACATTTTTGAATGGGCTTTGTTTCACAATCCTCTCCAGGTGCAGTTATCCCTATTGCTTGTACACTTTTTTCTACCACATCTTGTCCTTCCCTTCGCCTCTCTATTAATGTGCTTGGACACAGAGTTCTGTGAACAGCCAGCCTCTTTAGCAATGACCTTTTGTGTCTTGCCTTCCTTGTGCAAGGTGTCAATGGTCGTCTTTTGGACAACTGTCAAGTCAGTAGTCTTCCCCATGATTGTGTAGCCTACAGAACTAGACTGAGAGACCATTTAAAGGCTTTTGCAGGTGTTTTGAGTTAATTAGCTGATTAGAGTGTGGCACCAGGTGTTTTCAATATTGAACCTTTTCACAATATTCTAATTTTCCGAGATACTGAATTTGGGACTTACATTAACAGCAAAATGCTGCACTGCACACTCAATAAATCCAGAGCGTCATCCTGCCCTAAACATCCACAAAACATCCACAAAATAAATAAAATAATTTTGACATTCATGTTGTCACTCCATGTTCGGATCTTGTTTTGGGTTTCCATGAAGTCACATGGTCATGACGAAAGCGTTAAGCGCAGTGAGAGTGCAGGCCAGAGGTGGAGTAGGGAGGGGCGACAATCGTGCTCGGGCACAGTACGGACCATCCATCCATCCATCTATTTTCCAACCCGCTGAATCCGAACACAGGGTCATGGGGTCTGCTGGAGCCAAGCCCAACCAACACAGGGCACAAGGCAGGAACCAATCCCGGGCAGGGTGCCAACCCACTGCAGGACACACACAAACACACCCACACACCAAGCACACACTAGGGCCAATTTAGAATCGCCAATCCACCTAACCTGCATGTCTTTGGACTGTGGGAGGAAACCGGAGCGCCTGGAGGAAACCCACGCAGACACGGGGAGAACATGCAAACTCCATGCAGGGAGGACCCGGGAAGTGAACCGGGTCTCCTAACTGCAGACCAAACATGGCAAATGTGAGTACATCCTTAGATCAGACCAGCATTGCAATCAGCACAGAGCTCCTGAAGACAGCCCAACTGATTTATGTAAAGAGAAGACTAAGATCTCTCTTAGTTTACCCCATTTTCTCACTGTTTATACATCATCAAGCAATCTTTTGTTTATCCCCAACAACTATCTATTACATGATGGGTGTCCTTCCCATTGTCTACACATTACTTTCTTATTTTTTTGAAGGGCAGGGAAAATAGAGTGGCTTTTGGAAGGGAAGAATGACTATGGATTCGTGGCTGGGTTTGGAGTCTGACATTCGTAAGGCTCCTGTTAATTAAGAGTCTGTTGCAGCAGAATTTTTCAATATTATGAAAGCTTAAAGGGCTGTTGCTTAAACTAGACAGGTTGGGAGTGGGATGAAGAATGTTTAACTGGTCACAAGATTTTCTCAGTGAAAGAACAATTCAAGTCAAAGTAGTAAGTGCTTTTTCCAAAGATTACGAAAGTAAGAACGAGACTTCGCAGGGAAGTGGATGTAGTCCTTTTCTATTTAGTATGATGATTGATGACATTTCCTCATCTGTTAACTCAGACATTTGTAAGTTATTATATGCAAAAAGAGGAAGAAATACTGAATACCTAACCAGGATGATGCACTGAGGACTGGGGCCATTGGTGAGGGGTTCAAATTTTCATTAGCAAAGATTGGCATAGTTTGCTTTACAAAGAAGATCAGTATGACTCAAATTAGGTTAAAGTTATATGGTGTGTCAGTTTCACAGGAACTGGGGGTGAAGTGTCTAGGTATGTGGATGGATTCAAAGCTAACTTGGAAGGTTTATTTTAACAATATGGTATCATAGGGCCTTAAATGTTCTTAATATTGCATTAGTAAGATCATGTTAGATTACAGATGTATTGCTTATGGGTCAGTGTCCGTTACTCTTCTAAAAAGGATGGATACGATTCAGTTTCAAGCACTGAAAATATGTTGTGATGTGTTTAAGTCATTCCTAATTGTAGCAATACAAGTAAAAATGGAAACATTATCATTGCACTTACATGAAAACAAGTTAGCTCTGCTTTACTGGGTGAAATTGAATGGACATGAAGATAATCATCCAACCAATTTAACACTGCAGAACACCACGGTCGTAAGATGATTGCTGTGGGTGGATGGGTAATGAATGAGCTCAGGATATTGAAATTTCACATCTAGAGTTTGGTCCTAGTGAACCCCTTTCTGTTTACCCCCACACCACATTGGCTTTTTCTAGCACTTGTTTTAAGACTTAGTCTGCAAACACTATTTAAGGGTTCTGATGGTATGTCTGAGGGCTTAATAAGTTCACGCAGGTTAAATATTATGGGTTTCTTCTAGTATTTATTAATATTTAAACAAATCAGGACTCTGGGTGTTCTGGAGCTTCAACTATGTAGTGTTACTTCATATTCCTTTAAGAAAAGGATGTCTGATAATATTGTCAGTTTTTGCTTCACAACTAATTGCTATTCATTTGGATTTAGGTTGGGTTGAACATGTACAGGTACACCCAGACTTACTGTTAATATGTTCCGATTAATCATTGGCTCTGAGTAGTTTAAAATTTGGTAATTAGAAGGACAGACAGCGATTGTGGAGACAGCAGGGTCTTGGTGTATGTGTTCATTGGTATTGGGTCCCAGCTCACGTGGGCGTGGAAGGGAATTCTTTAAGGAGTCTTTAAGGAGTGAGGTCATTGATACTGCAGTGCCTTTACCTAAAGGGAAGGAAAAATCTGTAATTAAGAAATCCATTACAAAAAGCTGTCAGAATGATTGGAATAAAGGGAAAAAAGGAAGACACCTGTTTAACATCCAAAAAGGACGTAGCTGGGTGGGAATAATTAAGGCTTTGGACTTCAAACCCTGAGGTTGTGGGTTCATATCCCACTACTGACACTGTGTGACTGTGCGCAAGTCACTTGACCTGCCTGCGCTCCAATTAGATATCCAATTGTATCATAAACGTTGGAAGTTGCCTTGGATAAAGGTGTCAGCCAGATAAGTAAATGTAAATAAGTAAATAATAGGAAAGAAGAAATAATACTGACAAGGATTAGGATTGGTCAATCTGGATGAATTAGCTCATTGTTTAAAATTAATAAAAGTGCTGAAATTGTAATGAGACAGAGGCTGCGCAGCACGTTTCATTTGACGGTAGGTCGTATGAGGTCCAACGAAGATACTTTAATCCTAAAGTCAACGAATTGGGAGTTACACAGGCTTCTCTGGAGAGCGTTTTAAAAATGACATGCCATCACAGAATACATTTGTGTTTATTTGACTTTTTGAAAGTTTTTTTTTTCCTTATAAATCTTGCTGCACTGCAGTTCAGTAAGTGTTGGTAATGCACCTAATGTTGGTCTGCCAACTGCCATAAAACACTGGAAGAAGAAGAAAAACAAGAGCTTGGACATGGCACATTTAAGGAGTCAAGTGAGTATTATGATTTTTCTCTTTGGATTTTCTGGATTTTTATTGTTATTGGAATATTCATTTGGTTTGCGTTTTGGACTGATTTGCTTTGGATTGCCTTTTAGGCAGTTCCTTTTTTGTTCTTTTTATTATTTTTTCCATTATTGTTAATACAACTCTTCTCTCTCTCTATACAGTGCATCCGGAAAGTATTCACAACGCATCACTTTTTCCACATTTTGTTATGTTACAGCCTTATTCCAAAATGGATTAAATTCATTTTTTTCCTCAAAATTCTACACACAACACTCCATAATGACAACGTGAAAAAAGTTACTTGAGGTTTTTGCAAATTTATTAAAAATAAAAAAAACTGAGAAATCACATGTACATAAGTATTCACAGCCTTTGCTCAATACTTTGTCGATGCACCTTTGGCAGCAATTACAGCCTCAAGTCTTTTTGAATATGATGCCACAAGCTTGGCACGCCTATCCTTGGCCAGTTTCACCCATTCCTCTTTGCAGCACCTCTCAAGCTCCATCACATTGGAAGGGAAGCGTCGGTGCACAGCCATTTTAAGATCTCTCCAGAGATGTTCAATCGGATTCAAGTCTGGGCTCTGGCTGGGCCACTCTAGGACATTCACAGAGTTGTCCTGAAGCCACTCCTTTGATATCTTGGCTGTGTGCTTAGGATCGTTGTCCTGCTGAAAGATGAACCGTCGCCGCAGTCTGAGGTCAAAAGCGCTCTGGAGCAGGTTTTCATCCAGGATGTCTCTGTACATTGCTGCAGTCATCTTTCCCTTTATCCTGACTAGTCTCCTAGTTCCTGCCGCTGAAAAACATCCCCACAGCATGATGCTGCCACCACCATGCTTCACTGTAGGGATGGTGCCAGGTTTCCTCCAAACGTGACGCCTGGCATTCACACCAAAGAGTTCAATCTTTGTCTCATCAGACCAGAGAATTTTCTTTCTCATGGTCTGAGAGTCCTTCAGGTGCCTTTTGGCAAACTCCAGGTGGGCTGCCATGTGCCTTTTACTAAGGAGTGGCTTCTGTCTGGCCACTCTACCATACAGGCCTGATTGGTGGATTGCTGCAGAGATGGTTGTCCTTCTGGAAGCTCTGACAGAGTGACCATTGGGTTCTTGGGCACCTCCCTGACTAAGGCCCTTCTCCCTCGATCGTTCAGTTTAGATGGCCGGCCAACTCTAGGAAGAGTCCTGGTGGTTTCGAACTTCTTCCACTTACGGATGATGGAGGCCACTGTGCTCACTGGGACCTTCAAAGCAGCAGAATTTTTTCTGTAACCTTCCCCAGATATGTGCCTCGAGACAATCCTGTCTCTGAGGTCTACAGACAGTTCCTTTGACTTCATGCTTGGTTTGTGCTCTGACATGAACTGTCAACTGTGGGACCTTATATAGACAGGTGTGTGCCTTTCCAAATCATGTCTAGTCAACTGAGTTTACCACAGGTGGACTCCAGTTAAGCTGCAGAAACATCTCAAGGATGATCAGGGGAAACAGAATGCACCTGAGCTCAATTTCGAGCTTCACGGCAAAGGCTGTGAATACTTATGTACATGTGCTTTCTCAATTTTTTTATTTTGAATAAATTTGCAAAAACCTCAAGTAAACTTTTTTCACGTTGTCATTATGGGGTGTTGTGTGTAGAATTGTGAGGGAAAAAATGAATTTAATCCATTTTGGAATAAGGCTGTAACATAACAAAATGTGGAAAAAGTGATGCGCTGTGAATACTTTCCAGATGCACTGTATATATATATATATATATATATATATATATATATCCTCTTTAATAAAATCCCTGTGTGCGTCCAGGTGTCCGTGTGTGTGTGTCTTCTGGTGAAGTGCGCATGCGCGGGGCATGGTGCTATGCGCGATATTACTGTCAGAGAAAGTTACAAGCGTTTTACGGAAATACAAACCAGTATTACTGCGAGAGGAAATTAAAGGTACACAATACAGTGACGCATATTACAGCCGCATACAAGCCAGTATTATTGTCAGAGAAAATTAAAGGCATATTACCGACGCGCACACCTGTGTTACCGCCAGAGAAAATTAAAGGTATATTACAGACGTAGAAGCCAGCACACATACAAGACAGTATTACTGTCACAGAAAATTAAAGACACACAATACAGCAATCGGCAGCACACGAAGAACGGTCAGCTCACCAAGTAAACATCAACAAAAGAAAGGCTGAAAGACAAAGAAAAATATGACCAACAAAAAGAATGAGGTCAAGGTCCCTTGCCATTTAATAGAGACTGTTCCTACTAATGTTTATTTATGCACTACTGTTCTAGCTCCCGTTATTGTAACGGGCTTAATGACTAGTATATATATATATAAAATCCAACGTCTGTCTTTCTGCCTGTAAGTCTGTCCACTTTTCACGAGAAAACTACTTAACAAATTTAGATCAGGTTTTTTTCTATAATTTGCTTGAACATTCCGGTTGATTTTGCGACTTCTCTCATTGCGCTATGTATCATAGTTTGCTTGTGGTACCGATTTATTTACACAAATCTGAAACAGACACACAGCAGGCCAAAAGAAGGGGGTGCGGGGCCCTCCTCACTCACACACCAGTTTCAGGGCGTGTTCCTTACCTCTGCTTAGCTAGCGAACGAGAGAACTACTTAACAGATTTAGATTGGGTTTTTTTCTATAATTTGCTTGAACATTCGGATTGATTTTTGTGACTTCTCTCATTGTGTTAAGAATCATAGTTAGCTTGCAGGAGCGATATATTCGCACTAATCCGAGACAGAGGCTGTGGCCGAGGGGAGGGGGAAGTGTAACGTCAGGAGTGGGGAGCCAGACAGGGCCTTCTTCACTGTCCTTTTTCACTAATAGGTGGGTGGAGCCACGGGGCATAGCTAGTCTTTTATAAATATTATTATGCTGAGTAGTCTATACAAGCTAAAACATTTTATGGTTCCCTTTCCCTTCCAAGGTATTTTGATATTTTGGAACATTTAAGGTTATTTTTGAGGCTTAAATGCTTTCAGACCAGCATAGGCTGAAGCAGGCTATTGGAGCTGGGGTTAGGCCCATTGGGGTGAGGCCTTTCCCAGGCAGGCACAGGAAGCCATTTTTCATGTATGGTTCTGACTCCAAATTGTAGCCATTTCAATATGACTGCCATCCAGTACAAGACAGGCCAAGAGTGGGATCAAAAGACATAGGAGATCATAGAATTCCAAGGATGAAGAACATTGACTTAGATGAAAACGGAATTTGAGGCATTCAAAAAAACGCTATTTTTTCACAGCTTGAAGTATATTTTTTTGCTTTTCTATTTTTACACATACATTACATACATTATATGTATAACTGATTTTACCAAAATAATTATGGTTTTATACCTCTTCTCTACATTGTTTTGTCCATCACCAAGGTGCCACTAAACCTTACAATAGGTTACTTTCTTTCGCTATGGCTCAAAAAGAATAGGGCTTGTAATCATAAGTTTAATTGTCACTGTGCTCTGTGCAATTATATTTTATAGAACCTGATTTGTACTCATATGCAGTACAGCAGACACATGTCCAGATTAAGCACAGGAGCTGACACAGAGAAATGCCAAGCAAGCAACATGAAAAAAAGACTAGGACAAAGGGAAACCGTGCACAGTCAGACTGTTAGCTGCTGTAACCGTGTGCTATTTCTATCTGTTAAGTCAGCACAAAATTGCGTCCTTGTTTGGAGAGTATCGTTGCCTTGTTTGGAATTGCATGTTCGTCTGAGGGGACCATGGGCATGGAGAAATAGTATAAAGCCTTGCAACATTGCCAGACACACCTTTGAAGCAAACAAACGGATGGAAGACAATCGCCACCTGTTCCTGAGAATGCCTTCCATATCTGCATTGACGACAACGACAAACTCCACTCCAGGACCAGGTCTCATCATTGGCTTCACTCATCTTTGTACCATCTGCAGTGTAAGCCAACATTATAAAAAGCCAAGTTATTTCTCCTAAGTGATTTCTCACCACCATATCCCCAGGTAGGGGTATCGTCTTTGATTTATATCGGATTATGTAACATGCAACAATCACAAAAGAACTCATTCCTAAAGAGCAAGCACCCCCTAGTGGGCACAGGGCCAAGGTGGCATCTAATGTCAGACTTGTACCTTTACATGGGCTCATTCTACCTGGTCAGATTTAAGGACTCAAGAAGTGCAGATTCCTCCAGAACTTAAACATTGTGGTCACTAAGACGTTGACACATGATTTCTAGTCATTTTGTACTACATTCTTGGATTTCGAAGTTTGTTTTATGCATCTTTTGATTCATTTTTATGTGTTTTCATTCGATGTGGAAACACCCACTACTGTAAGCATGTCTGTGTGTGTGTGTAAGACTGCATTAAACATCTCAGCTCCCAGTGGAACAACTGCATTGAAATTTGGTACACTATAACTTTAGGGAAATTTGACATAAGAGTTCAATTTTTGTCGAGGTATCTCAAATATAGCATTTGGTTCATTTTTTTAAATCTCAAAAAATTCTCATTTAAAAAGCATTGATGAATTTTTGAATCATTTATCTTAAAATAGAGAAACAATCTGTGTGACCTCAATTACTAATTTACACTACTAATTAACCTTGAGAGAGGTTATTTTAACTTGCAGACTTTCCTTTTTGACACATCCAAAGCTACTTCTGATACAAAAACAAATTTCCAGTATAAATAAATGAAGCACCAGCAGAGTCAAGCGTGGACGGGAACTCGCCGTCACATCAGCTAGTTACACAGACTTCAGCACCGACTTTAAATCCCCATTGGGCACCGTTATATTTCGCCCAGGTAGGATACCTTGGCTCATGAGTACTTTCATTTCATTTGTCCTTTTTGTTATTTCTGATGAATTTTTTATGTTTTATGTAAATTTTGTTATTATTGTCGTTTATTACTTTTTTGCATTGTTTACCTATGTTCCTTATGCTTTGTAGGTGGAACCACAAGAGTCAAAGCTGTTTTTAGCCTCAGGAGATCTTTAATGGATCACTGACGTTCAAACAGTGCATTATCATCATACGGATTGATTTTTCTGGTTTCAGGATTTATTGCTTCTGTCTTTTGGTTTTTGATCTTTGGATTGGTCTGATAGGGATGCCCTTTAATAATAATTCTTTTCATTTATATAGCGCTTTTCTCACTACTCAAAGCACTCAGTAATTGCAGGTTGTCTTGCTCAAGGGCCCAACAGAGCAGAGTCCCTATTGGCATTTACGGGATTTGAACCGGCAACCTTCCGATTGCCAGTGCAGATCCCTAGACTCAGAGCCACCACTCCGCCACTTTTAAGGAATACCTTGCTGTAAATTGTGTTATTTTTTGTTGAATGTAAAATAAATTCATTTATGAAGATTCCTTGTTGGATTGATCTCTCTAGCCAGAGGTTTAAGGTTTATTTCCTTTAGAGAGGCTGTTTTTGGAACATTTAAAGTATATTTTGAAACTTCAAAGCTCCAGTCCTTTTTTTTGAGACGATCTGAGCCAGAGTCTGCTTGTGGAGTTTGGGCATCAGGTTGGATAGTGTTAGATTTATTCTAGGCAGGCTAGGGAAAGTCTGCCCTGGTTTAAGGGTCTTATACAGTCAAGGCTATAAGTATTTGAACAGTGATATAACTTTGGTAAATATTTTTGAGACCCCTGAAAATAGGGGGACCATGCTTAAAAATGTCTGTTACTACTAATTGGCTTGTACAATATTTTTGGTAAACCCCTTAAATTATAGCTGAAAGTCTACACTTCAATCACATCATGATGGCTTTATTTCGAATCCACAGTGGTGGCGTATAGAGCAAAAATTATGAAAATTGTGTCACCGTGCAAATACTTATTGACCTGACTGTACAAGACCCCTATACCAGGCCAGACATTCCTTAGCCTGCCTAGAAAAAATCCAACTGGATGCCCAAAATCCACAAACAGGCTCTGGCCTACATCGGCCCAAAAAAAGAACATTCGACTTTTAAAGTTTCAAAATACACAAAATATGACATAAAATATGACTGTAAGTGGTCTCACTCTTTTTCTGTTTGAACTCCACTCATTTTATGATACTTACTGCTTTGCAAAACATAAAACTTTAGAATTAACTACAATTGGCCATAAACCACCCACAACTGGTTTGATTTTTACATTGAGTTAGAACTGGTGTTTATGAAAGCAATTCATCATTCCATCACAAAGCCTTTTTGGGCTTTGCTTTTAAATAAACTGCTTTTAAAATATGCACTGTAAAATGCTATTAAAAACTTACACATGTACATGTGCATGTATTGTTACATGTAACAAGCATATTTGGGCTTGGTTGATATTGTAAAATGCTATTAAACAGTAGTATAATACTGTATGCACTCTACTAACATGTAATTAAACTCCATTATTAGTTATTCTGATATGATTATTAAACATTTTTTCATAGTTTAACAAAGAGAAGTATCACATTTTTGTTGAAGTAAATAAAAAAAATTTTAAATGCTCCAAATTTCAAAATGGCTAATTAAGTGCCTGAATGTATCTAGATATTATGCCATGCATTTTCTAACTTTTCAGATAACTAGGTTGAATCTATCATTTGTGTTTCATGTTGTGTTTCTGAGACAGTTACAGCAGGTTTAGATTCTCTAATTGTATTGTTGAAATGATGTTACAAAAATGTTGTATTTAGTGTATACGGACTTGAAAACACTTTCTCCTGACCATGCATTAGGTAAATGTTGAACTTTTTGGATGGTGCATCCAAAATAAAAGGCATAAATTATACATATGTGGGTGTTTTAGTAAGGCTGTGTGCCTTTTTTTGCTATCTTGTGCGGTCTAGATGCATGGCCACAGTTAAACATTCTTACAGCTTTGTAGCTTTAGAATGACTTATTTCATAAGGTGAAGAAGCATAACAGGTCTGTGCAATATTGTAGCAGAACTGTACGTGTGCTTGTAAACTTCAGGAACCAAAACAAATCCTTCATGTGTTACTAAGATGTGGCACACAAATTCTTCTCAACACCCTGAAACAGAATTTGCATGTGGAGAACTTAGGAGTAGCACTCAACCCAAACTACTTAGCATTACACAACCAAATACACCCCACTGCGCACTTCACTTGAGCACTGACCACTGATCTACCTTGGAAAGAATGGAAGCAGGCTACTTGACATATGTTTGAATTCTACTAACATTTTTTACTAGTGTTGCTATAAATATTTTATTTGCAAAACAACACCCATCATTCTCTTTTTTTAAATATTTTTTTTTATTAATTTTCATTGTAATCATTCCATACAAATAGATCAGTCTTTCTTGCGAAATGCAGGAATGGTTTCAAAACAACAATGTTAATGTCCTAGGGTAGCTATGTTTATCTACAAGGATATTTTTATTAAAAGGAACAGTTTGCAGTACTAAAAGTCAATTGTTATGCTCCAACAAAAGCTTCAGGATTGTGCAACAGTAGTCAGTTTGAAAATACTATTTTTTGAATAAACACCAGTAGTTTCCATTGTAGATATGGAAAACATTCTTCCTTTAATCAGAGACTGGAGACAGACATTTAAGAACTACTCTTTTATATGGTAATTATACACATTTTAATGTTTCAATTTAGACACTGGGAGTTGAACGATACCTGCTGTATGGAGGTTGCTGTCTTGGCACATATCCATCATTACCTTCACACTTCCACATCCATTTGATTTTTTCGTTTATTCTTTTCAGGTCAGGGCTACATGAGGAAACAGTCTAGCAGTGCAACTGTGATAAAACGGAAAAAATGCCTGGCCCTTTACACAGTCCCAATGTACTGCTAGTATTTAAAATATATCAAAACATGTTCAATTCCCAAAAAGCAGGACACTTTTTTTTTTTTTTTTTTTTTACATTTTTATTACACATCAAAGCAGATGCACATTTTACAACTGCAGACACTCGACATGTGAAAGATTGTCATTGAAACTGTTCAGTAAGTAACACATACAACCATGCAGCTAGATGAGTGGAGCAGCAGTGCAGTGGTTTCCCTGTATGTTTTCTCTTTTTCTTTCTATTCCACTCATTCACTCTTTGTGCATTATGCACAGAAGGCTCAGGATCTAATAGCTTCAAGCACACAAAGATCGGGTCCCCCAATATTAACCAAACAGGAGAATGTATTTAAATGAAAACATGTGGAAAACACAGCTGAACATATATATTTATACACATATATATATAAATTTATAGAAGATCAATATGATCAGGACACTTGCCTGCAAGAACAACTTCCAATCAACTCAGCCTTTTTTTGTCTCCGAAACCAGTCAACTTCCAGTTTTTAATCAGCCTAATCCAGGTAAAGGATTGAGTCATCCACAGGTAAGCTGCATGTCAGTTGAAGATCCACAGGTATAATAGATTACCAATTCACACCCTTCACAACAGTGGGTATATTCAACTATATTGCATTAAAATATATTATAAAAAAAAAAAAATTTTTTTGTTTAGTTGAAGCAGGGAAGTAAGTTTTTGGAAGTACACAACTCTTGTGAGCTACATGTTTTAAGCTTCTGAGAGAAAAGGCACAGGATTTTGTGCACGTCTGTTTATAGTTTTACAAATCAACAACAACATGGTCTTTAAGCTGCAAAGCCTCAGTCACTTCCAGGAGTTGCATTTTCATTTTATTTCCTGTGGCTGCCTTTGAATGCATTTCTCCTGGTGTGTGTCATTCATATGTACTTTATAATGTTTACACATGCACGTACACTATGGAAGAAATTGGCAAAATACTAGGGGTCATTTTTTTTTTCACTTGCACACCTGGACTGAATTTGTTTGTTTGTAGCCCATAAGTGCCCACTGCATAAATTAAAGAAAAAAGCAATATTCACTCCTTTTGTATACTGAATGCAAATGCAACAGTCTGCCCTTTCAACAAGTGTATGAGACTATGGATTCTAGAATTAAAATACTAAATTTGCCAATTTACTTTGCGTTAGACTGGCACTGATGATCACAACTTTTTCCATGTTATGAGTCTCTTTTAGACATTCTGTGCACAACTCCTGCGTTTAACGTACCTCAGCCTCTTTATCAAGACAAATGCTTAAACACCAGGCTATGGTTAACTTCAGTATGTTTCATCACTAAACAAAAAAAACGGTATCTGGTAGTGTGGAAATCTGCATCACCCTTAAGATTAGGGTAAACATCCAATGAACTGGTTATCTGTTACACTTAAGTAAGGGGTGCTGCAGCCTTAAGGTCTATGCTTTAAATTCCATATTTTGTAGAATCCTTTGGAAGTAATATACCTTGCAGAGGGCCAAAACAGATTTGAAAAATGATAAATGGTAAATGAAATTGTTGTTTACTTTTATACACATGTAATTGTTGGAAATGTTTGCATAGCAATCATATCAGAGAGAGAACTACAAAAAAAAGTCTATGGTTGTTTTAAACAAATCACAGCTAATTGCCTAAAGCAACTTCCAATGATGATGTTCCATGAGAATGAGACAAGTATTTAAAAAAGAAAAAAAAATACACATATTATGTATGACAGCCAGTCTGCAAAAAGATATATGCAACACAACCACATTTTCACAAGGCAACAGGAAATGAAAAAAGGAACATCTCAGCCCTACCCCACACACACTAAAAAAGGCAGGATGTAATATTCACATTATTAAAGAACTGCACTTTAGGTTAATTCTGGACTGAAGTTCACAGGTACAAGTCAACACTCATCATCCAACCAGAATCCAACCCAAAGCAGTTTCATAATGTTGCATTTATACTCAAGACAGACACGTTTAAACCACTAGGAGATTAAACTTACTTAAAGTTAAAAGATGCAAGTCAATTCAATGTGTGTACTTAGCTAAAAAAAAAAAATATGAAGTGGTGGTTAATATTTCAACTAATAATAAATCTGAAAGAAGAAAAAAAATAAAACACATAAGACTAGTTAATTGGGATGTATTAGAATTTTGAAAATCCAAATGTCGCCTAGTTGTGCACACTATAATTTTCTATTTATTCCCACAATACAATTTTTGGGGACCTGCAGTAATTCTTTCCTGTTCGTCTGACATTTTCCAAAACAGGGTATTAGAAACCTCAAATATTAACTACTTTTCATTTGAAACTGCAGGCCTACATGATCCGAAATTACATAAAATTAGATATGTCCATATATACACACACAGTCATAGTATATGGAATATATTGTACACAGATGCAATTATATTATACTGGAAAGATTTAGAATACAATTTCTAGGTATTAAGATATCATTCTTAAGCCAAATAATTAACAATAAAATATTGTTCAGAGAAATCAGCTCTGAGTGAAAGATCTTTTTCATATTCTTAAATGACTAAGTTCATACCATTCAGCAAACTGCATGGATAAAAGTATGACAGCTATCCTCATTGCTTGCATTTGTATTTGTAAATGAGAGCAATAAACAGACACTCAAGTTGGAAGTTAGCGGTAACATGTTATATGCCCAAGTGAAAACTTGTAAGCACGATTTTATTATTCACTTTTAAACATTTTTAAGAACTATTTTGCTCTCGTAATGAAGCAGAAAATCAAAAGTAAGAGAACTAATCTTGCAGCATCACCAAGTAAAATCTCAAGGACAAGCAAAGGCCTTCCTATGAAATGTCCTGAAAAAACTGAATAATGTGAAGCTTGGTCTTGCTTATGAAAATAAAAAGAATGCATGAAAACATTCATGATAATGGAAGCTTATAGTTTTTGGATATGTGGAGTAAATGAAACCAAGGAAAATAATATGTTAGCTCCCCCAAAATGAATACTTTTCAAATCGCTGTGATCTGCAATTGTCAAATATGAGAACAGCCACCATCTCTACTAAGCTTGTGGGGTAGGCTGGACAGGGAAATAAAGTATCATGTACTCTTAAGGGAGTCTCAATTAATGTCCAGGAATCCTTCTCACTGGTCTAAGGGCAATTCACTGCTGCCAGCTCTAGCAATCCTTCGCTTCTGACTGCTGCCACTGGGGCAGCACAGAGGTCACTGCTGACCTTTCCTGTACTCACACACACATCTACAAATATTTACACAGCAGATACAGGCACTTAAATGTCTTTGGTTGGAATAACCCAACATTGCAGAGTAATGCATTCACAGAGCTTTGCACCCATTCTGGGTTCAGTAGGCAACTAGTAAATCAGTTCAAGAGATTATATATATATATAACAAATATATATATTTTTGTTTTTTCTTTAAAGTTCATTTATTTTCTGCCCAACTTCAAAAATTGCTTCTTTAGGCTTCTGACAAAGCTATCTGTAAAGAGAAAGAAGGAAAAAAAATAGAAATGAAAAAAGTTGGGCAACAGAGAATTTCTAACACACAGGCAGATCTGTAATAGAGAAACCGTACATGGGTAACTATTCTCGTAGTGTATTACATACCCCATGTCAATATTAGGTATTACATTGTTTATTACATTTTAATAACACAAATTTACAATAAAATATTCATCTTCATCATCTATCACTGGACAAAGTCAGTCCTAGATAACTATAATTAGAAACAAATTCTTACTAATAACAGATCTCATTTAAATTTATGGCTTAATAGGATTTTTATTTTGCCATATCAGGTAATTCTTATATCAGATATATTTTTCCTTTCAAAGAGATAGCCAAATGATTTGTAACCTGAAGCAGATGAGTAATT
>NC_041401.2:97032498-97099998 GCF_900747795.2 Erpetoichthys calabaricus | reverse complement strand
GTAGAGTGGCCAGACGGAAGCCACTCCTTAGTAAAAGGCACATGGCAGACCGCCTGGAGTTTGCCAAAAGGCACCTGAAGGACTCTCAGACCATGAGAAAAAAATTCTCTGGTCTGATGAGACAAAGATTGAACTCTTTGGTGTGAAAGCCAGGCGTCACATTTGGGGGAAACCTGGCACCATCCCTACAGTGAAGCATGGTGGTGGCAGCATCATGCTGTGGGGATGTTTTTCAGCGGCAGGAACTGGCAGACTAGTCAGGATAAAGGGAAAGATGACTGCAGCAATGTACAGACACATCCTGGATGAAAACCTGCTCCAGAGCACTCTTGACCTCAGACTGGGGCAACGGTTCATCTTTCAGCAGGACAACGACCCTAAGCACACAGCCAAGATATCAAAGGAGTGGCTTCAGGACAACTCTGTGAATGTTCTTGAGTGGCCCAGCCAGAGCCCAGACTTGAATCCGATTGAACATCTCTGGAGAGATCTTAAAATGGCTGTACACCGACGCTTCCCATCCAACCTGATGGAGCTTGAGAGGTGCTGCAAAGAGGAATAGGCGAAACTGGCCAAGGATAGGTGTGCCAAGCTTGTGGCATTATATTCAAAAAGACTTGAGGCTGTAATTGCTGCCAAAGGTGCATCGACAAAGTATTGAACAAAGGCTGTGAATACTTATGTACATGTGATTTCTCAGTTTTTTTATTTTTAATAAATTTGCAAAAACCTCAAGTAAACTTTTTTTATGTTGTCATTATGGGGTGTTGTGTGTAGAATTCTGAGGAAAAAAATGAATTTAATCCATTTTGGAATAAGGCTGTAACATAACAAAAGGTGGAAAAAGTGATGCGCTGTGAATACTTTCTGGATGCACTATACATTAAGAAATAATTAACTAATAACTGATTCAGCTGAATGAATTCAAATGTGATTGTAAACCTCTCTCATATTGTTGTGCTCTCTGTCTGAAAGTAAGGAGTATATGGACATCAGATCAGTGGAAAATATTATTTGTTGCTTTATAATAATGTTATTTTAAAAATAAACAAAATAATTATAATTTGATATAGATGATATACCATAACTAGGTCAAACCTTTATAAAGGGCAGGTTGAACACATTTAAAGCTCTAAAGAACTCTCTTCACAGTAGTTTCATTTTAGCATTAAATCTGTGGAGAAGTCACAATTTTTTTAAGGGTTATAAGCTCTTGGTTGAGATCCATTTTAGATGCAGCAGCATGAACCTACTGTTTCCAAGACATTTGTTTTGGCAGTTAGGGTGTTCCCCTTGGACAATTTTAGGGAAAAGGATAGTCTTTATACTATTTTCTGTATGTAATCTTTTCCACATTTGGCATATAATTTCCTTTCCACATAACAGAAAATGGTCACTTTTGATGCTGTGATGAATTTCATGTCTGCTTTTCAGTAAAGGTAATAACTTGTTCCCTTAAGTGTTTATAAGAACAATGAGTCACCTCTTTTACCATGCAACACTGGGAGGCGATATAAGAGGGCATTTGCCCGTCTCTATAGATGATGGATGTTTCTATCACTCTCTTTATCCCAACTGTTGCTTGGTTAGTAATAACGATTTCCAGGAAGCAACAAGTAAATCAAGTCAAATAGTGGAGGAAATGCTTTCCCCATGCATTTACCTTTTCAGGACAGAAATCTGAACTGCTCTGTCGTACTTTGCCAGGCCGTCCTTTGATGACTGCATAGCAGAACATTGTAATGACCATCACAAATAGGAAGTAGCTGGTATGCATCAAGTGCAGGTTTATCAAGGACCTGTCATCCTAAAATAAGATGTCCACAAGAAAAAAAAAAAACATTATTTAGTGACCTTATAATCTGACTGTTAATGTCTTTATTTGAGAGATAAGTGTGCATGTAGGGTGGGGATTAGGGTTAATACTGTGATGAGTTCTTGGTTGGACAGATAATCTAATCTACAGCAAACTAGTAATTAGCACTAAAAACATGCTAAACTAGCACAACTAAAAACAGGGCTTAGGGAAAGGACAGACTTGCTAGAGCACAGTATTTAAATAACCAAAACTCACATCTGGAACAATGACAGTAAGCTTGGGGTTCAGGGCATGGTACACTTTCCCAATGGCTCCCTTGTAACACCAGAAGGGGTTGTAATCTTGAGTGTATTTGGTATTGGCATCTCTTGCAGTTGTGAAAATCTTGTACCAAACTGTGGCATTGCTGTATGTCTCAGGTATACAGTGGGGCGGCTGGCTGTATTAAAAAAAAATATATTTTTATTGGCACAAACAAAGAAAGAGACAAAATTTTGTCAATCCATAGTATTGTAAATTTAAACATAAAGCACTGAACTAAAATTGTCTTCCTATTGTTTTGTAGTTTAGTTTTCTAGTGAAGTATGCATTGCATTTACATATGAAATTTGGAATAGTTATACAAAATGTACATTAAAACAAGGGAAATGCATCTACAAATCAAATTACATACTAATTAAAATAATAAAAGAAAAGGTACAAAAGGCAATTCCAGGTAATGACAAAACTTTTGGCATCAGTAGTTATTGTGAATGTTGTTTTTTATTTAAGTGATCTATAAGTCACATGTAGTTCAATTAATGTTGAATTCTGTGTAAGTATACCTGTATATTTACAGATTTGAACAGATTTCAGAGCAAAATAAAACTAAATATCCTCTATATACTAATAAAAATTTCCTGAAAATAACAAGCAATGTAAAAAAAAACAAAAACAAAATAAATTAATATTCCACCTGTCATAACTTTATCAAAAACATTTTGCAAAACAATTATATCTCCATATAATACAGGATGCATAGAGAATAGAATATGAATAGTAACAGAACCATAATAAAGCAGTAACAAAATAATAGGTGAAAAAAATGAAAACTTGTACAATAATAAGGAATTAATTTAATATTAGCACCATACTACAGAGAGGTGTTGTAATAGAAAATAAGATTTAGTGCAAAATACAAAACAATTCATCAGTTTAAAGAGTCCTACCCATAAATTTCTGAAGCAAAACCACTAAACTCCAATCATTCAATGGACATGCCTTGACATTCCAAGTATCCTAGCTACAAAACCATGCCAATTACACTAATAAGATGTTCTGCTCTAATACTGTAAAAAGTAAGACTTATTTACGTTTAATTCATTAACATCATAAAATACCATATACTACAATACAGATTTACAGACATGGACAAAATTGTTGGTATCCTTACAGCTCACTGAAAAAGTGCTATATACCTCCTGAAAAGTGAGTAAATGCAAAGCAGTTGTCCATGTAATACCTGCACAGGCTTTGATATGTCATCTAAAAATTGTCAAAGTGTAACCAAGCTAACAAAATAATGCCTTACTCCTTTATTCCTACACCCATTTATCCTATCATCAGTGAAATTGCAGAATATAAATAGTTATGTTGGCATACTATGTATGTATACTCATGAAGCAGGGTCATGTTCAGAACTTAACTAGTGACTTGCACATTTTGCCCCCTGAATATACTTCTGGATTCATCAGTCCGTATACTGCAAAAAGTAGGTTTAGAAAATGGACAGATTAAAGACACAAATAACTTTTCTCCTCCTCCCAAGGACAATTAAAACAAAATTTAAATAATTATTACCATAACAGAGTTTTTAATGGCCACCTAGTGGTATAAAGAGCTGAAAATACTTACACTGTAACTGGGAAGACACTGTTTTGCTGCTGTGATGGTCATGCAGGTGCTAAATACTACTTGCTCACAGTGTCCATGAAGGACGCAATCATCAGAGTTCCATGCTGCAGGCAATGTGAAAGTAATATTCAACTCTTCATAGGGCCTCTCGACCTAAACACAAAAAGAGAAAGTTAAGACCATATCACAAATGAAAAGACCCTAAATCACTAGTGATAAAAATCAACCAGTTGCAGAAATGTATTGACTAAGGGGCAATATATTAGACATATATCACATTTCGCACATACCTCTTAAGGGACTGTAACAAATGTTAAATATAGTAAGCAACTTTTTAAATATTAAAAGACATGTAAAAAATGGGCTGTAAATCTATATACAGTAGACCCCAGCGAAGTCGGCTTTTCAGTTATTTGCAGATTTTTCTTAGAACCTAATAATTGTTAGCGGAAACCGGAATATCCTCCGCAATTTGTATGCCTTTTTCGTGGCAATACTGTACTGTAGAGAGAACTGTGGCTTGGGATGGTGAACCAGGCCAATAGAATTAAAACTGCAGTTCCCAGCAGTCCCTGCAGTGGATCTGATTGGTCTTCTGCTGAGGGGTGCTGGGGCTGTTTGAGGTTAAAGGGCTGTCAGCGTGGCTTTTTAAAAAGGGAGCCGGTGACCAAAAAGCAAAAAAAAAAAAGTTTTTGTAATTTGTATTTCAAGTTTCTGTCTGTCTGCCTGCCTTCTGTTGGGATAACTGTACTTATTCATTTTGTCCTGGATCGTTTCGTACGTCAGGATTTTCTGCCGTCTTCCTGGTATACATGAGGACTGAAAGTGGATTCATGGCCATCCTGCAAAGAAAGAAGTGCTCCTGAACCCGTCCACCCCGTCTTCACCATTTTCAGGAACTAGCGGTAGGGACTATCTTTACAGTCCCATTCAACGTGCTGATCTCTGGACTATATTTTCATCATTACATTTCATCTGTGCGGTTTTTCATGATTTACTATGTGTGTTTGTTTGTGATGTTGTTGTATTTAATGTGTAATCTCCGTAAGGGGGGAACAGGGGTGGAATCGTTATTTATTTTCTTATTTCATTTGTTTTCATTACATTCTTTATTTGCTGTTTGATTACCGGGTTTGCTTTGCTTTTGTCTCTGTTTGTGAGTTGTGCGCTGGTTGGGTCAAGGCCTGTTTGCATCCTTGGAATCTCCACCATAAAAATAAATAACCTTCTCTTCTCCAAAGGTTTTATCTTAGCAGCACCAGACCGCTAAAGCGTTACTCATTTCTCCTTGCTGCTGATTTGACTGTGATGCATCTTCAGCTGATTGTTCTTGTGTGTTCTGTTTATTTAAAAGCCTGAACGCCATGTCAAGAGCAGGTTGGCTCAGTGATTTACATCCATGGCGTCAGTTGCACTTTGTATGTATTGTTCCAGTAGTTTTTTTTTTTTTTTTTTTTTAAAGTTTTTACAGTTCATTAGCAGTGTGTAAAATGATCAGTGTTACAGTTAATTGTGATGCCTCTTTGCCATGAAAAAAAAGTGTTCCATTAAAATTTCACTTTTTCTTTGTTAATTGTGACATTTACTTAAAGTGCACCAAAAAAGTATTTGGCGTCCAGGGATGCATTAACCCCCAAGTATGTGGCAGTTTAAGTGTTAAAGGCCCCAAGATGCTGCCGAAAAAGGCTGCACCGTTTAAGACTTCTGGCAATGAAAACGCGCTTGCATGAATTACAGTACATATAATCGGTAACATCGGTATTTTACTTTCTAGCACTGCAGGAGACATATCAGTACAGTACACAGTTTTACAATTACATTCTTTATCTTTAGGTAATGTATTAAGCCGAGTTTGAAATTAAAGTGTTTTGGGGGCATATTTAGGGTTTAAACTATGAAAATAGGCATTTTTTAACCACATCCAAAATTCGCAGGTGCTCTAGGAAAGTAGGGGCATACTGTACAACACTTACTTGATGATGTGAAAAAATAAATGCAGAACAAATTGTTATAAAATAGGAAGACACATATGTACTTATACTTTACAAGTATGTAACACTTATTTTCTTAGTAAACAGATCTTAAAAGCCAGCACTAGAAAGATCAAATAATACACAAACTATTTTTTTAACATGCACACTGACTAGAACATAATGAAAACATCCATAGCATACATAACCAATTTATGGCACTGAAATAAAAACAATTTTATCTACATACTTGGTTTTGGAAGAGCAAGACACACAAAAGTATTTCAAAGTCAGTAACAAAAGGTGTGGAAACAGTTTGCAATCTATAATCTGTAATTTCTTCAGTTAAAAAAAAAAACATTTCTAGAGGAAGAAAAACTACAAATTTGTTTATCTTCCTAAAATTAAGACATATCTTTCTCAGAAGTAATATTATGTTAATTATGCAGCCAATAAATAATATGCAGCAAAGCATATAAAGAAAACTCTAAGAGTAAAATTAAAATTTAAAAAGTTACAATATTTTACAGATTTTTAAAAAAAAGATGACTATAGCAATTCAACGGCTATAAAAATTAGATTAGGAGGACATTTGTTTCCTGCTAATAACTAAAAATAAAGATGCTGCAAACCTCCAATGATGATCAAATGTAGGTAATAAAGAAACTTATGAAATGTCAGTGTCTTTTTACTTTTTATGTTGATGCATGGCTAAGCTGGTAAACTAAAATGCCTTTAATTACTATGTCACTAATCATAAATGTCACTAACTGTCCACCTTTGCAAATTAATGGCCAGACATTGTGGTTCAGTAGTTTAAAATCCTGGGACCTACTTTCACTAATACATTAAAATGGGTCAAGCACATCACCTCCATCATCAAGAAAGCCAGACCGAGATTGTTCTTCTTTAGCCAGCTTAAGAAATTTGTCATATCAAGGTGTGTATTGTTAAATTTTTTACTCAGCCATCACCAAGAATTTCCTTCTGCCTCCTCTCTTTCTAAGACTTGGTTGCAGCAGATGATTTGTTCAGTGGAGAAAAATGACTGGTTGTTGTCTCTCAACATTAAAAGATCAGTTCATTGCCAGAGCGAAAAAGAGAGCAGGAAAGATTACATCTGACTCCACTCACCCCAGCAGCCATCTGTTCATTAACTTGCCATCACAGAGGAGGTACAGGTCTATTGCGACCCGAAGTACATGCCATCTTTCCTCAAATTATTCAGATTCTAAATAAACTTACATGGGTTACTCCCAACTGTTTTAGCATCATATAACTGGTAACTGTGCAGTTTGTCTATTCGTAAATACTTCATACTTGCTCAACTTTCACTATTTTGTATAGATTTTCTATATATTTGAGTTAACTATTGAAGTTTGTAAATGTTTTGTTCAAGAAATTGTTGGATTTGTATAGTGGTTTCCACAGTGTCATGTTAATGGGGGGTTGAAATTGTGTTGTCTTTAAGTTAATATGTCTTGTATCCCATGCTTTGCACCTAACCAAAATCAATTCTGGTATTTTTCACATGCCACCAATAAAGTGATTCTGATTTGCATAATCACAATCAATTTTAAGCTCTCTCTCAGTTTTGCTTTAGCAAACAACTACAGTGCTCTGAAAAAGCATTTGCCCCCTTTCTGAAGTTCCCTATTTTTGGATAAATTGATTTAATTTGCCATTTTTTCCCATCAATCTTACACTCAATAACCCATAATAACAAAGAGAAAACATGTTTTCAGGAAGGCTTGCCTAATTAATTAAAAAAATCAAAAGCTGAAATCATTCATTCATATAAACTATTCAGACCCTATATCCAGTACTTTGGGAAAGCTCTCTTTTGGCAACAATTACAAGATTAAGTCTCCTTGGGTAAGTAAGTGTCTACAAGCTTTGCCACATCTGAATTTGGGGCATTTATCCCATTTTTTATTGCAGACCTTCTCAAGTACTGTTAGGATGAATGTGAAGTTCCTGTAAACTACCATCTTCAGGTCTCTTCCAAAGATGTTCTATGGGATTAAAGTCTGTTTTAAGACAGTGTCCCATGCCATTCCAGTGTATTCTTGGCTGTGGTGTTTTGAGTGATTGATGTGCTGAAAGGTGAATAGTCACCCCTGTCTGAGGTTGAGTGCATTCTGCATCAAGTTATCTTGCAGGACCTTTCTGAATTGGGCTGCAATCAACCTTCACTCAGTTTTAACCAGTCTCCCCTCTTCATGTCACTGAGAAGCACCAACATAGCATGATGCTGCCACCACCGTGCTTCACTGTAGGGATGATAATAGGCAAGTGACAAGCAGTGTCTCATCAGACCAGAGAACCTTTTCCATTATAATCTTAGAATTCTTTAAAATTGCAAGTTAGCAAATATACCACAATTGCCCAGTTATTGGAGTGCTATTGAGATGGTCATCCTTCTGACAGATTATTCCGTCTCAGCAGAGGACTTCTAATGCTATGTCATAGTGACCATTTGGTTCTTGTCTGGTTCTTATTGCCCGATTACTCAGTTTGGTCAGAGAGCCAACTATAGGGCAGATGTGGGCAAAAATGGCAAGGTTTTCAATTACAATTAAATGTACAACAGAATAAAGTGTGTAGAAAATAAAGGGGGCCTAAATAATTCTGAATTCACATGTATACCATGCTATACGTATTGTACTACAGTTTTAATGAAAAAGAAATTGGGCAGGTGATTTTGATCAGGATATTTCAAAGGCACCTGCACCAGAGCAGATTTTACAAATTAAATGAGATTTTATTAAGAGTGATGTTTATTTTAAGCTAGCAAATAATCAAAAAAATTTGAAATTGGGATGTGCCCTTTATTTCTTTGTTATCCTGCTTATAAAGCTGAAGGTAACACATGCACTTGAATCTCGGGAAGGGGCAACATGAGACCAGTGTAGAGTCCACAGACATATTAATCGGAAGCTATGCATAACTGAAAATTGTGTGTTCTTATTTAATTTATCAATTTAAAGTCATTTAGGGCTCAGTATGGATGTAGACAAGGCTACAGTGTAATGCAAAATGTCTGATTTGGCTGCATTTATTACATTGGTATTTCATCCAAATTCCACAGAACACTCACCTATTGTCTAATAATGACAGACTTTGAATGTTAATGCTCTTCTTATTTTATATACCAGTATTTTAATTGTAAAAAACCCCGCACTTCAAAATAAGCTTTTTATGAGAAATGCTAGCCCAGACTAATTTCACTTTATAGAACTTATGATTATATTGCTGTGATCTGTCTTTTCAATTCAGACAAATTTTGCTTATAAATATTAAGAGAGACGGTATGTCAATTGAAAAAAACGTAAAGGTGGCACAGAAATGTAGCTCTCAGAAAAAAGGTCTACATCACCTGCCATAGTTCGGTGGCAGGCCACAGCCTGTATATTCCAATACACTTGCATAACTAACTGCAAAATGTCTATCAGTAGATGGTGGCAGCAATTCTAGATTCTATTTTGCTGAATCCTTTTCAGCCTTTTTGTAATTATGAATGGTTTGCTTGTTATCTTAATTAGTAAAGACTACAGCCCCTCCACAGCATAGTTGTGCGCAGTTTTTTTTCTATCTAGCCGCTGCTTTTTGATTTACAAGTATATTCAGAGCTGAATTTTCAACACTTCTAATAGTACACTAAAATTATTGTTCTGCATCTAATCCTGTTCCAATTTCTTCTTAACCTAAGATCCTTGACTACTGTTTCATGCTAAGACATCCTCATTAACACAAATAAAACACACATACATGTAACGTCCACAATCATTAACCTAAGTTTAAATATATTTGAATACTTATTTTCAATTTGAATATTCAAACTTTTGTAGGCCTAATTTAACAGTCCTAATATATCCAGTTGTATTTAACATGGAGACAGCACGTAAATGTAATTGCATATGAGAGATAGGTAAGCATTGCTTCACAACAGTGCTTTGGAAGGATGAAAACACAAGCACACACACCTAATAACTTTGCCTATTTCATATGGGCATGTAAATCTTTCAGCGAGATTCAAATAGCTTACTCACTATGTGCAGGTCTAAAAGCCCGGGAGGCAGTTGATTTGGCTAAGCTAAATCAGCAGAGTCTTTGTACAAAGTTAACAGATGCTAAAAATGGAGTCAATTTAGGGGATGGGGGTGGTCCATCTCTTTTAGCAATAAACATGTTACCTTTTAACTTCACCCTGTCACCTAAAGGTATCAAAGAATCACAGCATAGCATGTGCTCTTCAAAACATTCCAAAACAGCCATGACAGTTTTGTTTTTGTGTGTACTGTTTGTGAACTAGACGGGTGCAGCTTCATATTTACTGTAAAGTGGTAATATATTACTATAAATAATTCAGTTAACAGTTTTCCACCTTATCTATGCTACAAGTAAACCTACCTGACCTATACAATTTTCCAACTTTGAGCCTTTAGGGTTTTTTGTGGATATTACTGATGAGTATCTACTTTACCAGGTTAATTCTAATAATACTTCACTCATAATGATTTCCAAAACATTTAGTATTTCTTTAAAATTTCCATGGCAAACTAGAATTTTAAAGAGCCGTTTACAGGTGAAATATACTATTAAGTGCATTTATAATTTTCTGTGTAATTATAGGCCAAACTTTTATTTATTTATTTTTTTTGAAAGGAAATGTTCAGTTCTCTTAACAAGAAATTGCAATTTACAACAAAGTTAATGAAAAGCTATTACACATGTATATAGTATAGCCTGGTCATTCAGAAGCAATTACCTGTAAGGCTGACTTGATGACCAAGTACAGAAGCACTAAGGTGAGTGATATTGCGAGAGTATCCTCCAAAAGGTCGCAAGGGATCAAGTGTGAGGGTGATTGGTACAGAGATATTGATAGGTCCTGGGTCCTCAAGAAGAGGTGGGGCCTGTGTGCTTAATCTGGCCTGTACACTTGTTACTGTGCTCTCTGGTGTGGTCGACTCATTCAGACCATGCTTTAGGGTTTCATTTTCAGAAATGCAGAAATCAAGTTCATTGAATCTTAAGAGAAAGGTATTCCAGTCCTGTAGGAGGCAAGAAATTAACAGAGACATTAACTTCAACTTTCTTGTAATGTGTATGCATTTTTTCCTTGCATGTTCAACACAGACAAGTAACTGCAATATACAGTTGTGCTTGAAAGATTGTGAACCCTTTAGAATTCTCTATATTTCTGTATAAATATGACCTAAAACATCATCAGATTTTCACTCAAGTCCTAAAGAAGATAAAGAGGAACCAGTTAAACATGAGACGAAAATGATCGAATATTGTCTCATTTGTTTAACTGGTTTCTCTTTATCTACTTTTAGGACTTGAGTGAAAATCTGATGATGTTTTAAGTCATATTTATGCAGAAATATAGAGAATTCTAAAGGGTTCACAAACTTTCAAGCACAACTGTACTACAAAAAACAGAAAATCGATACAACACCATGTATAAAATACTAAATGTCTATCATAAAAAAATTGAAACAATATCTTTCAGTACCTGCTTTTTCAAACGCAACATCTGTATTAAAGGCAATAGTGTTTATACTATTTTAATTTGAAATCAAAAATATAAAACCTGTTTCCAGTAGCAGAGCACACAATTAGAATAGAGTAATTTTAAAACTCTGGGCGGCATGTTGGCACAGAGGGTAGCGCTGCTGCCTCGCAGTTAAGAGACCTGGGTTCGCTTCCTGGGTCTTACCTGTGTGGAGTTTGCATGTTTCTCCCCGTGTCTGTGTGGGTTTCCTCCCACAGTCCAAAGACATGCAGGTTAGGTGCATTGGCGATTCTAAATTAATAATAATAATACATTTTATTTATAGCGCCTTTTCCATGATGTCCCTAGTGTGTGCGTGTGCGCGCCCTGCAGTGGGCTGGGGCCCTGCCCAGGGTTTGTTTCCTGCCTTCTGTCCTGTGTTGGCTGGGATTGGCTCCAGCATACCTCCGTGACCCTGTAGTGAGGATATAGCGGGTTGGATAATGGATTGATAATTTTAAACCCCACTCGCTGCAGTTTTTAACATTGGAATCTCTGAAGCCTACGAAAAAACTCATAATGCTGGCCTCTCTCTCCATCAGCGTCTTTTGTTTTGTAAATATGTTGTTCAGCAGAAACAGCAAGCAGCATGCAATCCCATTGCCCCTCACCAACACAGCTCAAGTCGCATAGAAGATTCTCAGAGCTCAAATCTTGTTAATCTGGGTGTGAGGTGCCTGGAATTATAGAGGGTAAATAATATATCGTCATTTGGAATACATACATTTCATGTGTGCTCTGTGTCTACAACGATGTGTGTAAATTTAGGATGAAATTAACATTTTTCATATTTTAGTAATACAGTGGAACCTCTAGATACGAGTTTAATTCGTTCCAGCACTGAGCTGTATAGCGAATTTCTCGTATCTAGAACAAACTTCCCCATTGAAAATAATGGGAAATCCAGTTAATCCGTTCCGCACCCCAAATATATTAACATAAAAATCAATTTTCCTAACAAATAACACTGATAAAATTATATATACTGTAGTCTACCTTAATAAATAACACTGGTAAATAATATAACTGATTATTAAAAGAATCAAAACAGGTGTCCAAAGTGCAGTAGAGCATTCGATAAATCTTTAAATAAATAATCCTTAAAACAGTTGTGAATTGGAGGTTTAAAATACACAAGAATAACAATCCTTTAACACGAGGTTAAAACGTCAAAAGGATGCAGTCTTTAAAAAACAGATGACAATCCCCGGTGCTTCTTCTCTGTTAGCGTCTCACCTGCGGGCCCCGCAACAGGCGAGACACTCTTAATGCAGCTGACCTTCCCTACACCGTCCTGCTTCAGCTGTTTGGCTCCGCCTGTTCAGCTACACGCGAGCCTGCACTCTCTCGCTCGCTTCGCTCTCCCGCCCGCGCGCCTGCCTGCCTGCCACAACCTCCCGTTCTCTCTCCTCTCTTTTCTTTTACTTCTTCTCCCCCTTAACCGGCTCGCGCTTCTCTATATATGCGGGGAGGACTTGGCAGCTGCAGCCCATCAGCCACAGGAACAATCATGGATGTGGGCAGTTTCCCACCTGTGCACTTAAGTGAGAAATGCAGACACCGCAGATCGCGGGCTCGCAACTGCTACCACGCCCCCCTCGCTAAGCTGAGAGCTATACCCACAGCCTGGCTCGTGGCTCGTTAAGCGAGCCAATGCTCGCATTTAGATCTGAATTTTTCGCTCATACTTTCCTCGTATTTTGAATTTCTCGTATACAGAGGTGATCGTATCTCGAGGTTCCACTGTAATTGACAAAATGTAGACATGAAGTGTATAATGTGTGAAGAAAGTCCAAATATCAAATATACTTGTATCTTTTTGTGAAAGTGTTTAACAAAACAAATACGCTTTAATTTCAAGAATTTAACCTTAGAAAAGAAAATTATGTTAGGGTACAATGCGGACACGTCTGCTTGGGTGGTGCAGCGGTAAGAACTGCCAGTGTCCATCAAACACAGGAAGCTCTGCAGTCTACTTGTGTCTTTACGGTGTAGGAAGATAAGTAAATAAATCAAGGTAAATAGGTAAATAACATTCAATCTGGCTTTTACATAAGTAATATATAAATGTTTTTCATATAAAGACCATCACAAAACATAATCACAAACAGGACTTTGCACGATACCTTGGCGAGCTCTGTAATCCCTGCTTTTTCTTTGAAGGACAGGCATGTGGCAGATTGATTGGCGGATGACGCCCAACCTGTTGCTACATCCAAACAGTGCCATCTTTCGCCTATACGCCTGGTGCAGCTGCGTTGATCTTATGTGTGAGTGGACGTTTCTTGTGGGGAGGACTTCTGTTCTCTTTCTCCAATGTAGAACCCTCATCTGAGTTCACTGCTGTTATAGCACGTCTTTATTTGAAAACTAGCATGTCAGATCAGAGGGAGCGTGAATGTGACTGACAGAATAAAACCAAATAATAAAACACTAACTTTTACAAGTACCATAAATTTACACCAGCTGTTAGAGACTCAAATCAAATGTATGTTTTTATACTATAATAGTAACAATTAGAGTAACTCACTACTCAAAACAGACGTGCTCAGAATCGAACTGGGAACCTCTTGATTACGAGTCAGCAGTTCTTACTGCTGCACCACCCAAGTGGTTGTGTCAGCATCGTACCCTAAGCCGATTTCTTTTTCTATGGTTATATTCTTGAATAAAAGCGCACTTGTTTTGTTATATTTGTACCTTTTGTGAAAGTGTTTGATATTTGGACTTCAGTCTTCACACATTATACACTTCATGTCTACATTTGTCAATTATTACTAAAATATGAAAAACGTTTCTTTTTTAGTTATGTGTTCAACAATTCCTGCCTCGCATTTCATCCTACATTTACATACACTGTTATAGACACAGAACACACACGAAAAAGTATGTATTCCAAATGATGATATATTATTTACCCTCTACAATTCCAGGCACCTCACACCCAGATAAACAAAACTTGAGCTCTGAGAATCTTTTCTGTGACTTGACCTGCGTCGCTGGGGAGGTGGGGGGTTGGGTTGGGCTAGTAGGCTGCTTGTTGCTTGTGCTGATCAACATATTTACAAAACAAAAAAAGACGCTGATGGAGAGGTGCGAAGGAATTTAAGGCGGGCTGGGATTACTAGTTTTTTCGTAGGCTTCAGGGATTCTAGTGTTAAGTAATGGCTTTCTTCAAGGCACTTCGTAAAGGAAAGATTTGTTGACTTATTTAGATACTTTGTTACATGCCCAATTCAACATTCTCGGTCATTTCTTAATTATATAACTGGCTTCATGGAGTCCGGTACAAAGAGCAGTTACTATAGTGGAGTACAGAAAATTATTAACAAGTCAGACACAGAGTTTATTGCCTTTTTATCTATCAGTATCTCAAAATATGCATTAAACAAGTGTTGAAACATAAAACTAAATCAAGCGTTTATAACAAGATATTATCCTCCAAGTAAGAGATATGATACATCGAAATAACCAAATATTAACTCTTTTAGGGCAGATATCGACTTTTGTTGACAGGAGGGGTTGAGGGCGCAATGGCGACAAAACTTACTGTCATGTCACAGGCATTCCCTCTGTGCTTGGAAAAATGTTAGACTCTTTGACTCTGCAACTGATCCTTGCGTGTGCGTGAGTTGCGAAATGTAAACAACGGCAAGATGGTATCGAGATCTCACAAGGGAGTGAAGCGAGTGCAGAAAAGAAAATACTCGGCAGACAATGTTTTGCGCATTATCGGCGAGTCAGACTCAGATTTTTAAGAATCGGATTTTATTGACAGTGATCAGGCAATCGAGCAAGACAGTGAGAAGCCGGCATCAGCTGATCGGACACCAGCTGAAGCCGCCCCAGCTGAGCGCATTCGTGCAGCCGATGCACCTATGGCAAGTTTCGCGTGGGAGGAATACCCAGACATTGATCTGTGGGAGCAGAACTGGCTACCGGACTTCACAAGATGGCATGGCTGTTGGACACGACAGATTACCAGCCGCTGGACTACTTCAGGCTGCTCTCTCCTGATGCTGCTTTTCAGCTACTGTCAGACGAGACAAACAGGTAGGCAGAGCAATTTTTTGAATCGCGGGTTGCACTTGCATCACATTCTCGTTTTTCAAAGTGGAAACCCACAACAAAAGACAAGTTGAAAGGCTTTGTGTCATTACAAATAGAGATGGGAATAGGCTGGTGATATAACTTCAGGGAGCATTGGTCCAAATGTGCTTTGTCCCCTGGTGGCCTTGGACAGGTTATGCTGTGTGATAGGTATGTGCTGCTGCAAAGTTTTATTCACTTCTGTGATAACCAGAAGCAAATCCCAAGGGGTGAGCCAGGCTATAACCCTATGAATAAAGTTCAGTCGCTGCTTGACATTGTGGAACCAACATATAAACAATTTTATCACCCTGGTCGTGATTTGTCTGTGCATGAATCTATGATAAAATAAAAGGGATGCCTTTTTTTCTGCCAATATATGCCAGATAAGCCCACAAAGTATGGCATAAAGGATTTTGTACTGGCAGAAGCAAACACTGGTTTCTGCCTGAAAGTAATCACATATACAGGAAAGTATTTCTTTCAAAGAGAGAACTGTCCCTTGACAAGTCAGGTTGTGCTGGGAGCTGCTTCAGGGCTATGAACATTTGGGTCATGTTGTGTACATGGACAATTTCTATACATGCCCAGAATTGTTCATGGAGCTACACAGCATGGGTATTGGAGCTTGTGGCATAGTGGGGGTGAACAGGAGACACATGGCTTCACAGTTGAAGCCAGACAGGCTGAAGATGAAAAGAGGCGATACGGTTTTCATGCGGGTGGATAACGTGGTGGCACTGGCATGGCACGATGTCAAACGGGTGACTTGTCTGTCTACAGTACACACTAAAAATATATGTGAGAAAGTGCAGCAACAGACAATTGAAAAGGAGGCACCAAAGCAACACATACTGTAAGCAGTGCAATGTGGCAATGCATGCAATTGGCTGCTTTGAGCGATCTCAGACTTTGCAGGACTTTGCTGTGTAACATGTATGTGATCTGTATGTGAAATCATATAGTATGCAGGCTCATACAACATGCAAGACAGTAACATTTGTCAAAAGTAAATATTTTTAGTTGATTTGATATGTTAAACAATAGCTTTGTGTTCTTTTTTAAAAAAAAATTAGTTTTTGGAAAAATATTCAGCCCTGGGAGAAAAGAAAAAAAAAAAAAATTAGCCCTAAAAGAGTTAAGTGATGATAAGAGACAACAAAGGCTAAAGTTCAAGTTATTAATAAGACTGCAATAGCAAATGTTAAGGTGGGCTTATTACTAAGGGAAAACTTACACCATTGGCACTAGTCCAGCTATGCTTCATCTTTTGTTCTTATACTGTCTTATATTATATTGCACAGGTTTGGTGCATTGTCATTGGGCACAAACTGATTTTTTCAAATAAGAAACATTTAATAATGCTAATCTAGGAAACAATCAAATTGAAAAACAATCTGTTAAACTTCATCTGAAAAAGTACCTTTTTCCTTTCTTTTACAAAAACTAAATCTTCAAATTTAAATCAGCTGAAATGCAATGAATGACCTAAAATGGTGAAAAGGTAAGCAGTAAACTGTTAGAGGTTTAAATTTAAAGTTTTGGTTAGCAAAAACTAAAAAGAAGCAAATATCAGAATATTATAAATGAGCTTTGTTCAGGGAACAACCAATAGGTTACAAACTATAGATGTTCTACAGTAATTAAAGTAAATTAACCCTTGCAAGTTGAAGGAAACAATTTACACAGATGTCCCAACTTCTGTTGATTACTTATAAATTGTCTGTCTTAAAAAGGGTGCTGGTCAGTGTAAGTAACCACCTGTAGCAAACAGTTGTATGGGCAGTGGTTAGTTCTGCTTGCCACATTTTTTTTTACCATGCAGTTCACGGGCAGGAGCATTCCGTACTAACCACATGCCTGCATTTAGCTATGACCTGCTAGATGGCAGCAAAAGTACTGGACTGCGTTTCGGTCACGTTTACATCTTGAGTGGAAGTCTGACGCTAAATGTATGCTATTGTAGTTACTGCTGTGGTTTTATGAATATTACGCTGGTGCTTCTAATAATTTGGATGAGTAAATGTTTTATTATCATTAAGTATTCATTCAGGAAATATGCAGAAGCCATTTTCTGTATTTACAAAAGTGTTTCTTCTCTTTAGAGCCGTATTTCCATATGGTCAACGCAGCTAACCACCGCCCTTGAATAACATCAGTTATGGCTTGACGAAGAGGTTTGTCTGATGAGAAAATTTACCGTTTGCTTTGTGAGGAAATACCTTCCGACAATGACAGTGAGGTGGATTCCGATGATAGTGATCCTACTTTTGTAAATAATATGAATTATACCGGTAATGTCAGTCATGCTTAACGATGTATCAAAGAAATAAAGGGGAAAGAAAAAAAAAAACAGTGCACACAGTGTGGATGTGCACTGTATGTAAAGTGCCACTGTGTTTGAAAGCATACCTGACTAAATAGCCATTATTAGGCTTCCTCCTGGGAACAAGAACAATTTTTTTTCTTTTTTTTGAAGTAAATAGCCAATAGAGACAAAATCAGGATTAAACTATGCGCTATTTTGAGTGGATAGACAACATTAGGTTTTCTATTAGAGATAGTTTTTATTCTCATTTAATTGCTACAATTACATTTTCTTTTTGGAATAATACTACTGCCTTTTCAAATGTTTTCATTTTTTGCTGATGTAATACTAAGCTTTTTATTTTTTGAAATCTTGCTTTCTACAAAAAAAATATATGGTGTTTTAGAGGGGCGATGGTTAGTTAAAACACCATATTTTATACTCCCCCCCCCCCCCCCATTGTTGTTTATGTGAAATTGTAAAATATGACTGCAAGTGTAATGTTAAAATAACAATATAATTGGATTGAAAGCCTCCTGAAATTATTTTGTGGGAATATTTGTTCCTGCTCCACTCAGGTAATTACTTAAGCAATATATGTGCCAGGGCGGCATGGTGGCGCAGTGGGTAGCACTGCTGCCTCGCAGTTGGGAGACCTAGGGACCTGGGTTCGCTTCCCGGGTCCTCCCTGCGTAGAGTTTGCATGTTCTCCCCGTGTCTGCATGGGTTTCCTCCGGGCACTCCGGATTCCTCCCACAGTCCAAAGACATGCAGGTTAGGGTGGATTGGCGATTCTAAATTGGCCCTAGTGTGTGCTTGGTGTGTGGGTGTGTTTGTATGTGTCCTGCGGTGGGTTGGCACCCTGCCCAGGATTGGTTCCTGCCTTGTGCCCTGTGTTGGCTGGGATTGGCTCCAGCAGACCCCCGTGACCCTGTGTTCGGATTCAGCGGGTTGGAAAATGGATGGATGGAATATATGTGCCCCTCAAAGAGTTAAAGCAGAGTTGGAAAATTCTATGTTACTACACCCTCTGAAGTACTATTTGGACACAATCCAGTGGCAATTGGTGACCCTCAGAAACTTGTCTTCTGATTGGGTTGTGACTTTGAGTCTGCTGGATCTCTTCTTATCAGAATTTCTTCCAGTTTCCAATTGCCATTGAATTGTGTAGGATACCATACTTACTGACACTTGGATATTTTGTTGCAATTTCTCTAAATGAAAGGCTTGCACTGCTAAGGGTAATGCTGTCTCATTTCATTAACTGCAGTTTTCTTGCCCTTATCACTGGAATATTGCCTAAGAAGTACTTCAGAGACTGTAATAACACAGTCTGTTCTAACTATGCTTTAAGACAGACAGAGTTTTTAAGTAATCAACAGAAGTTGGGAAAGTCCAACTTTACTTTAATTGCTGCAGGACATCTGTAGGTCGTTCCCTGAAAAAGACCCATTTGTAATAGTCTGATATTCCCTTTTCTCAGTTTTTGCTAATCTAAACCTTTAAATGTAATCCTCTGGCAGCTTACTACTTACCTTGTTACCATTTTAGGTCAGTCACTGCATTTCAACTGACTGACATTTGAAGAAAAACTGAGATGCTCTAAAACGTTTGACTGGTAGTGATGTTACATTCATGCTTCATAATACCCAAACACATACACTGAGAAAAGGTAGCAGCTAACACTTACCTCTGTCATCTCAGGTGATTTGATTTCCTTTATTTTGAAAAAGTAGCCAATGGTTAAAAATGCTATGGCCACTGTGCTAACACTGATCATAAAAATGACCAGTGGGGGACGATTGGTGATATAAGTCTTTAGGTTCTCCAGCGGGTTAAAGCTGAGGACTGCTCCAGTCAAGTACACCTATTTATGGCCAGAGATGGAGAGAGAAAATAAAAAAATCAGTAACATATTAATTTATCAGACATACACATGGAAAAAGTAAAAACAGCTCAGAATAAAGAAAACAACATATATAAAATCATATATAAACAATGTTTCCTGGAGCGAGGGGGGTGGGGTGGAGAAAAAGCTCACTACAGCTTTACCAACAGTAAAACAAAAGCATTTGGGAGCAATAGTAAACTGAGATTAGTAAACTATTGGGTTAATTCCTACAAGAAATGTTATTTTAAAGAGTAAACTGTTGTCAAATTGAAAAAAAAAACAAACATTCTCCAAATAAATGAAAATGACCCTTGTACCAGAAAGTATGCTGACAAAAACTATGCTGTTACAGTACATTCATGACAGTATTCCTCATATAAAATGCTGAAGGGATGAACTTTATTTATCATGAAATACGATTTGGCATTATGATAAAAATATTACCACTGAACAGCTGGCAAATTTGGACAGTACAATTAATTTATATAAATATAAATAGAAATGTGTGACCCTCACTACATTGTGCAAAAAAAGGCTGGCTAATTTTTATGAAATTTGAGGCACATTTATAGAATAGTTATTACAGACTACTAACATTTGTCAATCACTATAAAATAAAATATATCATAGCAATGTAGACGTGAACTGTATAATGTGTGAAGGCTGATGGCCAAATATCAAATAAACACTTTCACAAAAGGTGCATGTACAATACGATAGGTAAGATCCGCTGACTTGTTATCCGGAGGTCGTGAGTTCGAAACCAGCTCCCCGGCAAATGTACCGTTTTGAGTAGCGAGCTGCTCTTATTGTTAATATTATACAATAAAAAACACATTTGATTTGTGTCTGTAAAAGCCGGTGCAAATTTATAGTACTTGTAAAAGTTAGCTTTTTTTTCCCCCCACTTTTATTCTCTGTCATGATCAATATACAACATTCCGCCAATCCAGATCTGATGTTGTAACTTTTTATCTGAAACTGGGAATAACTGTAGACGTGAGTGGTGTTTTGAGACAATGGAACTAGACATTCTCTGATCTGGAGGGATAAAAGCTGACACACAAACGCTGGTGAATCTGCCTTCTTCGTATCTCGTTGTCACTTGAAATTTTTTTATTCAGTTTTATTGGAGTGTTCCTGCTCGCGGAATTAGTATGCACCTTATGGTCCATGATGTCAAAGCTGCAATGACAAAAAACAGAGACATATGTATATATGATATTTGGAATAACTCATTTTATGACCGGTATAGTATATTTCAGAAAACATTGTGGCACTGATGTAATATTGTTCATATTATTCATATTCATTTGCATAACATCTTGCGGTTGTAATCAGTGACTGCATTCTTTTTTTTTTTTTTGTTGATCTTGCCAGTGTAAACGTTTGGGTGCACGGTACGGTTTCTTTTGTACTCCAGGACATGCAGAGCAAAGAATAGTACAGAGAGGTCAGTTCTGCGCTATAGGCAATCATCAGATTCAAATGTTAACAGTTCACACACAACCAAGGTCCTTTCTATATTTATGACATGTGTATCTGTTGCAATGTACAGACTTCTCTCTGTGCTGTGGATTACTATTACACTGAAGGGGTTGGGGGGAGCAGCGGTCTTGGAACAGAAGCTTGTCGATGTTGCATCCTATTTTGCTTTATCCATCGCCTTTCCTTGTAAGAAGTGAGTATGAAGCTACTCTGCAAGGTGAGCCATGAACACTCTTCTTTTCTCAGTGGCCCCCGTGCATGCCTTGCACAGTACACATTCGTTGATCGCCTCCAGGACAAGCTTGTTACAGCACACAGCAACCGTCCACCTGTGTGCTCCTGCCACACTGAATAAGCTCACACCTTCTGGTGCATGATGACAGTGCAGCACCAGAAAAAAAATAAAGAGACAAATATATGTGACGTTTTGAAGAAATTATTTTATGACCTGAATAGTACCAATCAGAAAACATCGTCGCCGGATTCCCACAGGGCAGTATGGGAGATGGAGTTTTGCTTCACAGCCCTGCTGGGTACCGTGGGTGCCGCTACAGGGAGACACAGGGATTTTTATTTCCCATATAGCCCGGAAGTACTCCCAAGTCATGGAAACAGAAGAACAGAAGTACTTCCGGGAAGTGCTGGTGAATCACATGGACGGAAGGATAGAAACACTTCCAGGTCAAGGACTATATAAAGGACTAGTGGAGACCCAGCAGGAGAGCTAGAGTTGGGAGGGAGTGTGACGGGGCTGCTGGGAGGAGAGAATTATTATAGTTATTGTATTGTTTATTGTGTATTCTGTGGATGTGGTGTTGTGAGGACACTTTTGATGAAAGAAAATTAAAAACCCTTCTTAGTGCTTTTACAATTGTGTCCAGAGCATCTGTCTGTTGGATTTCACGGGGCAACATCACCCCCAAATGTCTAATATATTACATATATTATATACACACACAGTGGAACTTCGGTTTGCGAGCATATTTCGTTCCGTGCTCGCATTCCAAAGCACTCATATCAAAGTGAATTTCCCCATAAGAAATAAAGGAAACTCAGATGATTCGTTCCACAGCCCAAAACTATTTATATTTTGTATTAATCATTTTTATATTAAGTAAAAATACATAAAACAAATTAACCTGCACTTTACCTTTGAAAAGAATCATGGCTGTGTGAGTGAGTTTCTAAACTCTTGTGGGACTCCACCCAACGGGACGACACGCGGAAGAGCGTCCCAAACCAATCGCAGTCTCCCAGCGCTGTAGCAGTTCGCCATAAAAGCGAATCCGAAAAGATCGCGGACATGCTATAAGCGCCTGCCGTCGATGGGTGATACAAGGAACATTATAAATGCGCAGGGCACAGTACTACTTGGCCACAACCCTGCCTGACTGCTGTGTCTGTGTATAGGAGAGCGGCAGATCCCGCTACAATAAATAACCACGCTGCTGTTGTTTCAAGCTGAATAAAGCTGGTGTTGCTAAAGTACTGAGACTCAGCTTTGTGTTTTGGAGTGTGAATAAAGCTGGTGTTGCTAAAGTACTGAGACTCAGCTTTGTGTTTTGGAGTGCAAGACGGGAACTCGCATATCACAGCACACACACACAGTCACAATGCTGTAATAAACAGTATACGCTCATACAGATGTTGACTATATGAGTGAGGCACGCCGACTCAGACGGAGAATAGGAGACAATTGACAATCCCGCAGCGAGAGAGAGAGAAGAACCATCAGCTCAGTTGTGATCACATGACGCTCAGCAGACAATGCGTATACATACTAGATAGATAGATACTTTATTAATCCCAAGGGGAAATCTATTTATACTACTCGTATTGCAAGACCTCGCTCGTTTGTCAAGTCAGAATTTATTAAAAATTTTAGCTCGTCTTGCAAAACATTTGTAAACCAAGTTATTCGCAAACCGAGGTTCCACTGTATTATATATATATAAAAAAAACTTTATAGAAATACACCCATTGTCCATTTTTTAAAAACTGCTCATTAAAACTGACAGTTGTGCTTGCAGCATTAAGTACAAGGCAGGAAATAACTGTAGGAAACAAGCTTGTCCACTGGCACACTTTGACTGACAATAGTGAAATTTGGAATCACCAATACACCCAACCAAGTTAGAATGTAGGGATAGTTAGTGATTTGTACCAGAATACCTAAAGCAGATACACTGCTGGGCAAACAGGAAGAACAAAGTACTTTATCAGGATAAAATAAAGGAGCAGCAATAGACACCACATTCTTCTCAGCTTTACTTGGTTTGTGCTCTCACAAGTGTTTTGAAGTTAACAAATTTGACTAGGTAATAACTAATGGTAGAAGAAAAATTCTTTATTTCCATCAAAAGCTGCAGGCCCGGACCATATTTCCCCTTCTACACTCAGGAGCTGTGTAGACCAGTTGTCCACAGTATTTGCAGACATTTACAACCAATCTCTGGATCTGTGTGCTGTTCCTGCCTGCTTCAAGGCCTCCAACATCATTCCAGTAGCAAAAAAATCAAAGGTCACAGGCCTAACTGACTACAGACCAGTAGCTTTAGCCTCTGTGGTAATGAAGACCTCTGAATTACCTGAAGAATGCCACAAAAGACTTCCTGGACCCATTTCAGTTTGCATACAGAGCCAACCCGTCTGTGGATGATGCAGTGAATTTAGGTCTGAGCTATATTTACCAACATCTTAACTCAAGGGCATATGCGAGGATATTGTTTGTGGTCTGTAGCTCTGCTTCAATAAAATCACCCCAGAGCTCCAAGATCAGAAGCTTAGCCAGTTCAACCTGTCTAGTTCAATCTGCCATTTGAACACAGCAGAGCTGCAACAACTAATCAACATTATCAACAATAATCACTTATTAAAAATGTTGGCAACAATCACTTTCATTGATTAGTTTATTATGTCATTAGGCTTAATACGTCATGCTTGAAAGGCAAACAGTAAGCAAGTGGCAGAAAATGACAGTGCAACCCAAGACTTTCAAGGTTTGGGGACACTTTACTCTGAATGCAGAAAAAGCATAAAGAAATGTTGTGACTTGCAAAATGTGTAGGTCTGAAATTTGTATGACATGAGAGCACATCGCAGATGCACAAACATTTGAACAGGAAACATACGGTTACAGGCTCTGTGGAGGAGTAAGACTTGTCATCTTCCCATGAAGTTGAATGTTACTCCAGAGTTATGAACAAAATGTTTGCTAGGTTAGGCATACTGACATGACTTTTGGTTTGAAATGAGGAATAATTCGAGTCATAGTCTAGCCCTCTACAATGCACTAGGCAATTAAAACACTAGCACATGCAACATGAGTTTTATGAGTAAAAATTTTTGTGTCATTAGCTACTATCTAGTACATGTTCAAAATTTCACTTACCGTATTTGTGTGTTTTTTTCCTTATTTTTAATTTTTTTTTTGGGCTAAGGTCACTCTGCTAAATTATGGTGTGGCATTACATGCTTGCATTCACATTTAACATTAACGTGTGTGTGCTTACAATAAAATGGCTGTGAAGAAACTTAAGTACCAGTCCAAGCAGAAAACTTTTTTTTTTTTTTCAGTCTCGTGTGCAAAGGAAATCAAAAACTCAGCGAGAGTGCAGCAGTGAATCCAACAGCACATTAACTGCGACTAAAAGACGCATCTCTCATTCAGAGTCAAAAGGCGAGATGGAAAAGCAAAAAAGTTCCAGACAGTAGGCTATCGGACTTCAACTGGCTTCAGTACAGTATGGAGAAAGGCGCTATAACGTTCAAGTCCTGCTGCAGCAAGCCTAGTTTAGCTGGTAAAATAGATTTTGTGGCAAGATCACACAGTTTCAAATGTGAAAATCTAATAGCACATTCCCAATAGCACATGACATATGGTAGATTGCAAAAATGTGTTGGCTAAAGGCAAATGTGCCAAAGAATCTGCAGTGGTAAAAGGTCTCCTGGCGCACAAAAAAAAAAAAAAAATAAAAAAAAAAAAATAAAAAAAGACAAATGATGATGCAAAAAGAAAAACTTTCAGTTAAAATGAGCTTGGCATATTACACAGCAAAGGGAGAACCGAGTTTCACACAGATGAAACTATTTGCTTTGCTGAAAAAGGAAAACAGTCTGGACATTTCTCCAGCATATGACCACTAATTTCAAATATTACTACAAAAAAAAAAAAAAAAATTAGTCATGATGGTGCAACAAATTCTTCTGTGGTGGAATATTGTGGTCAGATATTTACATGTAACTTTGCCAGTAAAATTTCTCTTTCACATAAATTGAAAAAAATTTTTAATAACTTAAATTACATTTAATTTTGAAGTGTGTGTTTGGTGTAATTTATTGAAAACTGTTGTATTTTTCAAGAAAGTGTGTGTGTGCATTGCACAACCACAGCCAGAAGTGCTACAAAGTGTTTTATTACTGTTTATTTTCAATGTATTATTATATAAATGTATAAAAACCTATCATTTTGTTTAATATATCTACAGGTAGGTCATTTAAAAAACACATTTCTGAAAATTTTATACAAATCTATTTATTTGGTGAAAAGTTCCATTTCATGAACTTAATTTTTAATTTCAAATGAATTTTATTTATTTATTTTTTTTAAACAATCCAACTAATCGACAAATTAATTGTCAGATTAATCCATCCATCCATCATCTAACCCGCTATATCCTAACTACAGAGTTACAGGGGTCTAGTGGAGCCAATCCCAGCCAACACAGGGCACAAGGCAGGAAACAAACCCCAGGCAGGGCGCCAGCCCACCGTAGGGGGTTCACACACACACATACACTAGGGACAATTTAGAATCGCCAATGCACCTAACCTGCATGTTTTTGGACTCTGGGAGGAAACTGGAGCACCCGGAGGAAACCCATGCAGACACAGGGAGAACATGCAAACTCCACGCAGGGAGTACCCAGGAAGCGAACCTGGGTCTCCTAACTGCCAGGCAGCAGCGCTACCCACTGCACCACTGTGCTGTCCTGTCAGATTAATCGATTATCAAAATACAGTGGAACCTCGAGATACGATCACCTCTGTATACGAGAAATTCAAAATACGAGGAAAGTATGAGCGAAAAATTCAGATCTAAATACGAGCATTGGCTCACGTAACGAGCCACGAGCCAGGCTGTGGGTATAGCTCGCGGTTTAGCGAGGGGGGCGTGGTAGCTGTAGCGAGCCGCAGGGCGATCTGCGGTGTCTGCGTTTCTCACCTAAGTGCACAGGTGAGAAACTGCCCACATCCATGATTTGTCCTGTGGCTGATGGGCTGGGCAGGGTGGCCACCCGTCCTTTAAAATACGGAATCGTCCAGTATTTGAGAATGAAATTGCGCGTCCCGTTTTGAATCAATACGTATGCGTCCCTTATTTTTTTGTATTAAAAGTGGTAACCCTAGCAGCTGCCATGTCTTCCCCGCATATATAGAGAAGCGCGAGCCGGTTAAGGGGGAGAAGAAGTAAAAGAAAAGAGAGGAGAGGAGAGAGAACAGAGGTTGCAGGAGGAGGCAGGAATCCGCAGCAGTAGGAAGTCGGTGCGAGAGAGCGAGCGAGTACAGGCTCGCGTGTAGCTGAACAGGCGAGCCAAACAGCTGAAGTAGGACGGTGTAGAGAAGGTCAGCTGCATTAAGTGTCTCGCCTGTTGCAGAGCCCGCATGGGAGAAGCAGGTGAGACGCTAACAGAGAAGAAGCACCGGGGATTGTCATCTGTTTTTTGAAGACTGCTTCCTGTTGACGTTTTAACCTTGTGTTAAAGGATTGTTATTCTTATGTACTTTAAACCTCCACTTCACAACTATTTTAAGGATTATTTATTTAAAGATTTATTGAATGCTCTACTGCACTTTGGACACCTGTTTTGATTCTTGTAATAATCAGTTATATTATTTACCAGTGTTATTTATTAAAGGTAGACTACGGTATATATAATTTATCAGTGTTATTTGTTAGGAAAAATGATTTTTATGTTAATATATTTGGGATGCGGAACGGATTAACTGGATTTCCATTATTTTCAATGGGGACGTTTGTTCTAGATACGAGAAATTCGCTATACAAGCTCAGTGCTGGAACGAATTAAACTCGTATCTAGAGGTTCCACTGTAATTGTTAATTGCAGTGCTAGATCACAGCCTTTCTTACAGACAGGAAACAGTCATGTGTGCCCTTCCATTAACCCTTAGTACTGGTGCACGGCAAGGATGTGTCCTTTCCTAACTATTCTTCTAACTTTATAGGAATGACTGTACAACTGGTGATTCATCTGTCGAACTTCTTGCAGATGACATAACACTAACAAGCCTCATTTCAAACAATGATGAGTCCATATACAGATAAAGGGTGGAAAATCTGACATTATGGTACAGCCATAATACTTTGGACCTTAACATTCAAAAAATTCAGGAGAGGATCATAGATTTTGGGAAACAGTCATCTGTTAACCTATCATTTGCTATAAATGTCTCAACTGTTGAAATGACAGAATCACTTAAATTTCTGAGCACTGTGCTGTCACAAAACCTTTAGCTAGACAATAACATCTCATGCATTATTAAGAAAGCCCATGACAATGTTCTTTTTGCATAACCTGAGGAAATTCAATCTCCCTCAAACAATATTGGTCCAATTCTACACAGCCATCATCGAGTCTATTCTGACCTCATCTATAACTGTCTGGTTTGGTGCTGCCTCTGTTCAGGCTAAGGTGAGTTTGCCATGCATCATCTAAGCCTGTGAAAGGATCATGGGCTGTAAATTACCATACACCGAAGTCCTATAGGAGTCCAGGGTAAGGAAGAGGGCCGCAAAGATCATTGCTGATCTGACTCACACAGGGCATCACCTGCTCCAAAGACTTCCCTCCAGCAAACATCTTCATGCAGTAAAAGCTAAAACAACACATCACCTAAACAGTTTTTTCCACATGCAGTTATTCCTACTAATCAGGTCTGAGCGTCTACTCAGTATCTATATATACCTGCACAATTTACTGTCTGGACATTTCAATCCTACTGTCTCTTTATTTGTTGTATTGCCCTTGTACCCTGCATCATATTTTATGATTTTATATTTTAATCTTCTAATAGTTATCTTTTGTATTTTGTGTTGTCTTTGTATGTTGCACCAATATTTTGAAAACAAATTCCATTAGTGTACATGGCTAACAAAGTTAATTCTAATTCTAATCAGTAGCTAAATTATCTCATTATTTCACTTTTATTATCAATTCAGTGCTGATACAATGACAAAAATATATAATAAAGAGGTCTTATCAAAAACCATAAAGTAGTACAGTAAAAAATAAATGACATGCAGCAACTTTCAGAGCTGTCTAAATATAAAAGAACGGATGTCTTGAACCCTCAGGGTAAGCCATAAAGGATCAAGTGTCACAGAAAGGCCTATAGGATGCAATAGAGGTACAACTCAAACATCGCTAGATATTTTTCTGCTTACTTAGTCCTTCACCTTTAGTGAATGTGAAACAATGGTCTATTGTTCCTTTATTAGTTGACTTCTCTTCATGTCATCAGTGAAGTTGAAAATTAACACCAGTAACTGTACTCCTCTCATAAGAGGATAAAAGAAAGTCAGAGAGTGGAACCAGGAGACAGGATACTTAAAGAAGGGACATAAAAACTGTAACAGAATTTGAAAAACTATGCTACAAAACTACAGGGAAAAAGGATGCACCTAGATTTTCCACTCCAAAGCTAAACAACGTTTCTGTCATATTAACAAAACTTATATTAACTTAATATTAACTTTAAAAAGTGAGGCATCTACTTGTGGTTGCCAAAACCGAAAATATAGTTGTCATTTTTAACAGCCTATATTTGGAGTAATTAAAATGCTACACAATTAAATGTCAGCTTATTAATGAATCTTAATTAATTAATCTATTTAAGAGAGAAAAAAATATGTCATAATGTCGGCCCTTGATCTCTGGTATACAAAATACCACCAAGTAAAGCAGTTGTTTTCATGTTGATCACATATGCTTCAAAAATGAATCCAGCAAAGCTCAGCTTGCTTACTCATCTGTTCATCAGACTTATAGCTAGGTGGTATGGAATACACCCTCATTTACTTAATGTAAACTGAATATGATTCTACAGTGCAAACCATTTTACGATCTTACTTTCACATGATACTGTGAAGCAGCAAATGAAAAACTGCTTAAACAAGTCTAAACTACCAGAGTTGGCTTCAGTAAGCCATCCTTAAACCCAAAAAAATGAACGTTTTCACAACAGTATCGGGACTCTTTAAAGGCTGTGACAAATTAGCAGTAATTTGAATATTTTTAACACAGTATATAATATTAGAAAAGCTCCAATCCAATCTAAAATTGTTCAATTTTCACTAAAAAAAAGACTCGATCAGTGATCAGTAAATTAAATGATCACAAAAAACTGTCTTTCCAGCCCCTGCTTTTCTAGGCTTCACAGTAATTTAGTTGCAGTGGTCCTTTACGTGAGGTATTACAGTAATTGAGCCAGCATGTATCTTTTTTTTTTTTTTTTTTTTTTTTTTTTAGAAATCCCTGTAGTGTAAAAAGTCAAGGCTTGTTTTACAAGAGACCAAAAGCAATTTGAATATTAGCCTTTACATGAAAAAAGTGAGTCAGAGCAGGGAGCAAGACAACACTCTGCTGGAGGAGTAGCAGTGTGATGGAGAGAGAAGGAAGAAGAAACACTGTTTGTTATACAGGGTATTTGGGTAATAAAACCCCTTTTATTTGAACCCATGACTGTGTTTGTGCTTGGGGTATGGTGCTATAATATATACAGTATTACAAAAACATAAAAAAAAAATCAATATTACAGTTTGTAATTATGAGAATCATTTTATTTTCTATTATGTCACGTGTATTATGGATAAATATTTTTGTACATATTTTAAGGAAATTTACTTTGGTATTTTTGGTCATTGAACAATAAGCATACAGTATTTAATTTTTTTAATAAAAAAGTGAACAGTTAACACCTGTGATCTATAGTTTAATTATAAAAATACACTAACATAGGACATAAGGCTTCTAATCATATAGTTATGCAGGAGCTTAGTATAAAAAGTTTTTAAAGGGATAAAGGAAAAAGGAGAAAAAAAGAAAAAGGTATCGCAATCGGCTGATCAAGTAACATGAAAGGTCATTGGTATTGGCCTTACAAAAACCTGCTCAGAGCATCCCTATACAATATTACATATTTTAGCCGATTAATTATACATACATACATAGTACACATTCTGTATAGCAAATGTCATGAACGAAAACATGTAACAATACTCCGTGCTTATTTAAATGTAAAGTAAATCTAACAACTGAATGAAGTCAATCGAACTTGCACTGCAGGCAGTTTCTTTCTGAAATAAGCAAGCATTTCAGATTAATTGTCTGATATTCCCATTCTTTTCTCATTGAGTAAATGAAAAGCGACACTTAATCATTTTGCTTTCTCTGATGTTGTCTTTAGTTAGATATACAGGTAAAATTCCTTTACAACGAATATCTTTACAACAAAATTTTCATTACAACGAAGTATTTTTATGGTCCCGACAGTTTCCCCATATGACAAGAGTCTATAGAAATCTTGTCACTACGAAGTACATTCTGCAGATGCTTTCATTACAATGAAGTGATCTTGAAATGCCTGAATGAATCATCCACAGAGCAGTTAGTTCTGTGGTCGCAGCTCAGTTGTGCACCACGATCCCCAAACAGAAACATTGTAATAAAAATAAATAAATAAATAAATAATTCTCTCTCTTTGGACTTTCCTTGTACTGTTTTTTTTTTGCTGTTTTTGTTTTCGGTGGTTTTCAGTGATACCTTTTGCTTATTGCTCATCAACATTTGAAAAACATCCATTGGAATTTAACTCATTGTCACCCTCCTATAGAAATGGCAGACACGAAAAAACGATAACAGTTCACATTAGAAAAGAAAACTTAAAATTTTTGCAGCTCTCAACTGCGGCAAAAAGAAAAAGGACGTTGCCAGTGAATTCAGAATTTTGCCGTCGACACTGTCAACTTTCTTGAAAGACCGAGCAAAAAAAGAAAAAAAATCTCGGGTTGCAAATGTATGCGAACTGCAGTTTTTATGTGGTTCAGAGATGCTTGTTCAAGAAATATTCCTATTAATGTGGCACTTATTCAAGACAATGTGAGGTTTCTAAACTCTCTTGGGACCTCTCCCAACTGGACCACCTACCAAAGAGCATCCTGAAGTGCGATCACTGCATCTGTGGAAGACTGTTTATCTGTTGCCGGGGCAACAGCAGGCTCACAGCTCTGATGCGGATCGGCACTGAAGCAAACAGAAAAGATCTTGATGGGTGATGCATGGAACACTGTAAATGCAGGGAACAGTATTACTTGGCCACTAACCTGGTCACAACCCTGTCTGACTGTTGTGTCTGTTTATAGGGGAGTAGAAGATCCTGCTACAATTAATAACCGTGCTGTTCCTTTTTCAAGCTGAATAAAGTTGGTTTTGCTAAAGTACTGAGACTCAGCCTTATGTTTTGGGGTGTAAGATAGGGACTTACAGCGCGAACACAATCTTTTAGGATTCACTTCTGTGGCGCTTCACTGCAGCACTTTGAGCCTGCTGTTGCCCTGCCCTGGCAACGGACAAAATCTTCCACAGACGCGGCAATCGCACTTCGGGACGCACTTCAGCGTGACATTCCCGTTGGGTGGGGGGGGGAGGGAGGGATCCCAAAAGAGTTCAGAAACCTCACAATATGAACAATATAAAGAAGAAGAAAAGGATTATTCGTCTTCTGGTTGATAATTGTGCTGCCCACGACATGCTTCCACATTTAGATAATGTTCATGTTGAATTCCTCCCACCCAATTGCACAGTAGTGCTTCTGCCCTTGGATTTGGGCACCATTCGCACCCTGAAAGTGTATTATCGCAAGGAAATGCTGAGGAAAATTCTCGTCAGCATAACTTGTACACAGGAGAAGATTAAAATTAACGCGAAAGAAGCTATTGAAATGATTGCAAATGCCTGGACAAAAGTTAAAGAAAGCACTATACCAACAAATGCAGAATCTCATTACAACTAAATATTTTTCAGGTCCCTGGCAGTTCGTTGTAATGGAATTTTACCTGTATTAGCGAATTAAATGAGTGGATAGCTGAGAACTACTAGTCTTTAAACACAGACATCTCTAATAAAACAGAGATGTTCATTTTTGGAGGGAATGATGCTAATCGCAACAATTTTTGTCACCATTTAACTCAGCTGGAATCACCATTAGTTTTACTGAATTAGCCCACAATCTAGGCATTATCTTTGACTGTAACATGTCATTTAAAGTGCACTTATAAAAATGTCCAAAACATGTTTCTTCCATCTTAAAAATGTTGGGAAATTAGGGTATTTTCTAAATATATGGGGTACGGAGAAATTAATTCATGCATTTATTTCTAGTAGGATTGACTACTGTAATGTAGTGCTCATTGGATGTTCAAATTGTACTTTATAAAGCTTCCAGTTAATCCAAAATGCTGCTGCAAGAATAATTACAAGAACGAAAAAATACAAACACATATCTCTGGTTCTTAAATCCTTACACACTGGCTCCCAGTCAAGTTTAGGGCAGATTTCAAAAGCCTACTTTTAACTATAAAGCCTTAAAAGGCCAAGGTCTGGCTTACTTATCTGAACTTATCACTACCTATGAACCAGAATGCATATTCAGATCTCAAGATGATAGTCTGCTTATGATTCTCAAGATTATTAAAATAACAGTGGGAGGTCGAGCTTTTAATTACTGGGCTCCAAAGCTGCCCCTTCAGTCTCAGCATTCAAACCTGGCTGAAGACTCACTACTTCAGTTTAGCATAACCAGACAAGAGCTGCTAATTAACTGTGCATACTGCATTTCTGTTAGTCATTAGCACTAAAATATAAGTAATAAAGTTTTAATTTGTTACTCTCACCTATTCGGTTTCTCTACTCAGTACTCACATGTGGCACCTGGTGCCACTATGCTAAAGCCAAGTTGTTTACCTGCCTAAGAAAAAGTCATCTCTGATAGAAGAAGGGGTAGAAGGGTCCTTTCATCAGATTAGCCAGCCTAGCACTGACAAAGCTGTGGAATGGCCAGTAGTGGGGAGGCAGCTTGATGGCCAAAGTCTTCAGGACTCTGAACAAACCAGAAACCTGTTATGTGATATAATCTACTCTTGCATTTTGCTCTGTTCTTGTACAACTATTGTATTGTACTTGAGATTACTTGTGTTCTGTTCTGTGTATTGTATTAATCCCATTTTTTGACACCCACTACACGCCCAATCTAGCTGGAAAGGGGTCTTTCTCTGAATTGCCTTTTCTAAGAGTTCTTCCATTTTTTCCCCTACAAGGAAGGGTTTTTGGGAGTTTTTTTCTAGTCTTTCTATAGAGTCGAGGCTGGTGGGCTGTGAAAAAATAGGTCCTGTTGAAGCCCACTGCAGTACTCCTTGTATGATTTTGGGCTAAACAAAAATAAATTCCATTGTAAATTGTAAGATCATAAAAAAAGACATAAAAAGTGCACAACGAAACAATACATACCAAGTGCCTGGCATGCGGCATGATTAAATAATAAAGGAAACGAAAGAAAATACAGATTGTCATAATGTTTTCCCTTTAAGTTCACTATACATCGTAACACAGACTAACATCAGATTTCTATTCAAAAAACTATTTCATAGATTTTCCATTTACTAGATATTTTTTTTCATTTTTGGTTTAGTTATCCTCATTGGTATCAAGTAGCAACACTGTCATGATCTATTTTTTTAATAGCTTGCTTCACCACATTTGATAACTAGAGGCAACTTTGGAAGTCATCAGCACATGATAAGACCTCGTTTCTGTCTGTTATTGGACTAATACTTGTACTAATACTAATATTGGACTAATGTTTAATAAATAAATAAATAAATAAATAAATAAATAATACACTGTAATACAATATAATGTGCAATGTTAATGTATATAGCAAATTATTACGTAAACAATAAAACACACTAAATGCGAATTATACCACAAAACACCAATTTTAGAAATCATGAGTGCAATGGCTGTAATTAACAGACCAACTGATTTATATAAAAAAAAATAACCTTCAAGCTGACCATATACATTTTTTTCCAAATGCCATAATGGAAATGAAAATCAACAGATGAGGTTTTCTCCTTACAGGTTCTGCTGTCAGAAGATCAACATTGGATTATTTTTTAAATGTTTAAGATACGTAAAAATATTTTCCTGACCAATGTAATATATTTAGAACTTACTGAAAAACCTAATGGATACATTAGAAAATTTAATTTGTCTGATAACCAAGAGGAAATAAAAATTAAAAAAAAAAAAAAAAAAAACAACGTATAAAGACTTTTGAAGATTTACAACTACAAAATTGCATTGCAAGTTATATTCATCTTTCAATAGATATCAGATTAAAGATCCAAACTTTAATGCACAAAATACCAGACATAATACTGAAAGCTGTGGTACTACTACCTATTTGCCTATGTCAAGATCACTAAAATGTATCACTGTACAATGTCTTCTTATATTAAACTTTTAACTGTGCAATAAGGATTGCTAATAACTGTCCGAGTTAAAGGTTTGCAGCCATTACTAGATTTACGAATCCAAATTGTAAAAGAGGGAAGTGAGATACTTCCTTACAGTGTACACTTACACTACTCTCTTTCATTGAAAACTATGAGTAAAGGCTAGGAAGGCTACCAATCGTTACATATTTGCACAATCACATAAGTAACCTCAGACCAATAAAAACAAATAATCTCAAGATCTCACTCATCCTTGAGGTATGGAAAAGACCTGTAATACCAATATGTTACCTCTCTACTGGTCTAGAAGAACAAGTAAAGCTATCACTAAACTATAAGAGTAGATTCTATATTATACATTTTTTTGCTCTTGTCTGTCTCTACTGTCCACATATAAACTTTTATCCTATTCCTAGAGTCTGTGTGTTTATATATAAATTATAGTGTTCCGTCTTTTAAAACAGATTCTATTGAGTTATTTTTTGATTGGTTTGGTCTCAAAATAGGTTTAATGGTCGTAAAAAAAACTAAAGCACACAGAAAAATAAGGAAAAGAATGTGATCTGAACAACAAAAATGGTTCTATTTTAAACATCCAATATCTCCATGGATCTATCTATAAAGTAAAAAAATAAATACTGTCTTACAGCAGCAGAGTAAAGGTGTGGGATTAGATTAAATGGCTCATATTGCACAATAACCCAAAAACGAATTTGACAGGAACAGGCTAGTCAGTACAGCTTAGCTGGTCAATGCCAATTCCACTTTTGTAAGCACTGTGAAGTCAAAATCAAAAAGATACCCAAGTCAAACTATTTACAACAATACTTATTAACTTATTCCACCTATCAAGGTCCTCCATGTGAAGAAACAATTTCCAGTTTTTGCACAAATAAGCCTTACCTATCCCCTATAAACTTATCGAAAAGTTTAAAGAGTAACAGCTTTATTTACCCTACTCTTTTCCTTCATGATCTTAATTACTTCTATCATAACACCTAAAGATTTAACTTTTTCAATATCATCACATAGCTTATACCCTGCAACCCTGGAATCAGTCAAGGCAATTCCCTGGACTTTCCTGTGCACATGGGCAGAGTATACTCAGCATAGCATGCAATATAACCCAACATTCTACTAACCATACTCATTTGAAATTACCATTTCTAGATTCAAATTATGACTGCTGCCTTTGCAGGGTTTGTCATTTTCCCTGTGACTGTGTGTATTTTTCTTTAGGTACTATAATGTACCATTCACATCTTAAACACATACCTGCTAGGTAAATTAGTACTTCTAAACTGATTGGGTATGAGTGATTATGCCTTGCAATGAACTAGAACCTTTTGCAAGGCCTGGTTCCTGCCTTGCACCTGCTGAAGACAGGAAAGGGTTCCGCTCTCAATACCCTGAACAACATTAATCTGCTTTGACAAAAAATCTATGCATGAGTCCTTCAAAGTGTGTAATTTTGTGATTTGCACTTATTAATTAGTGACGCACTTCAAGCATATGGATAGATAGATAGATAGATAGATAGATAGATAGATAGATAGATAGATAGATAGATAGATAGATAGATAGATAGATAGATACTTTATTAATCCCAATGGGAAATTTGCATCTTCTTAAAATATTTAGACACCCCCATCACCCTCCAAACAAACAAAAAAAACCTCTCAATATTATCGTCTTCAGCAAATAGAAAAATGTGTGCAATTTACACTACTACATTTACAAACTGTACAAGTTACTAAATTGATATTATTCCTAGAATTTTAGATGAGATTTGTGACCTATATCAAACTGTAATTACAATATCTTTTTTTTTTTTTTCGCCGACTGAAATTTTTACATCTACAGACACTGTCTGAAACAAAGGGATGGTGCAAGAAGTGGGGTCAATGACGTAGGCTGTGGGAATTAATCAGACACAGGTAATCTCCAACTTCTCTGCACCTTATAATATTGAAAATGTTTACTATATCTGAGCACATCCCAAAAACAAGAAGGTGCGAGTATATAACAAAGTGAAATATGGAATTACAGAGTAATGTAATTTTGTACCTTTGTTCTAAATCAATATTTTTGATAAAAGAAAGTGTGTCAAAATCAGAAGACATCAAGCACAAAACATGTTCTATTTCAACCCATTTCTTTTTCTGTGTAAATTCACCAAATATTTATTTATGACAAATTGCTGATGGACATTTTAAATAAATCATAGCACAGGTCACTGAAAACATTTTTCTTATTAACTGTTCAAACTAATTATTGCCTAGAGCAAGCAGTTTCATAATTTTACTTCAGTGACAATAGAACTCAGGAAGAGGTATTCACAGTATTGCAATGACGCTCTATGTTTGGCCCTCAAAAGATAATATCAAGATAATATAAAGGTATGTTGACCACCTAATAGTAGAAAACAATTGAACAAAACTTGACAGAATTTTCAAATGTTTTAATACTTAAAAGAATGGAAACTAGTAACTGAAAACAAATAAAGGTAGAACATCTAATGTTAATGAAAAGTTCTTAAATTTTACAAATAATATTCAGTCTTTGATATTTTTGTGTGCTTATAAACAAACTACAGAAAACATTTTACCCTACACAAGAGCAACATAGACTGGGAGTCTATTCTCACAGCAAGCATTAAACACAAAAAAGGAACCAAATGTATTTGATGCAACAATCCGTAGCCAGGTATGCTTCCTTGCACAGCTTTATCAAGCACGTTTAAAATCGCCAGTCAAAATAATCTGCATATCTTTGGGATGGAGGAGACAACCAGAAAAACCACAGAAACCCACAAGGCCAATCGGAGAATGACCAAAGGTTACATAAAACAAACAGGAGTGGCAGAAAGGGTTCTAGAAGCAAAAGTGATATCCATTCAAGTGTGTTTGAAAAATTAAAGAAGGAATTAAATTTGTATCAGCCCATACAAGCTTATTGTGCACTTATTTGGTTGTGTTTGTTTTTCTCTTTTTAGAAATGACAGCATATGCAGTCTTTGTGCTACCTCATATGTTAACAATTATGCTCTCATTCTCTCACATTCACGTACATTTCCAACGTTGCATATAAGAAGTGAAAGATAAAAGCATCTTTTTGATGGCAGGAAAGCTAAGGAGGAGCCCCGTGCCGTATGAAATGTATAGCTATAAGCAAAGAAACAACAGAGCTTCTTGCAGCAGAACCAGTTAAGCAGACTTGTTGCATACAGATAGAAAGGTGCAAAAAATTAATTCTGAGCATTGTGAAATTTTACCAAGGAAGACTTCAAGAAACCAATATTTAAACAATCTATCCATCTATTCTCTTAACTTATGTTTCTTTCCATTGCAAGGTTGATATGCTGAAGACTAAAGCAAAAGGCAAACAAACAACAGATGAAAAGCCAGTTCATTACAGGTCACACGCACTAACTCATAAAGGGCCAATTTGGTGTTAACGATTAACCGACTTCAAACAGCAATGTGGTATGAGAGAAAACTCACATATAGTGGGAATATGCAAACAACTCAATATTAGGCTGTGAAATACCTGCTTTATCCATCAAATATACTGTATACAGCAAAATTATTATTATTTTTTTTTTTAACTTAAGCTATAGAAATATTCACTCATTTGTATCAAGTAGAATTTGCTACGTTTGATTGAAATGTGAAATAATTGTCAGGATTTTTTTTTTTTTTTTTTTAAATCACGCTTACAGTTTGTTCAAAATAATGAAGCAATTATTATACATCAGAGTTGGTTCCTGCATTCAATGTTGCTGAGAAAGAACAGTAGCCATCCGTGATCCTAAAATGGGTACCTGTGAACTAGGTGGTACAGCAACACAACAATGGTTCTTAAGTTATGACAATGACTCTCAGTAAAATCTATAAGCAGAGAAACCTGGTGCTGCCAGGGTATAATTCAGAGCAATACAGTCACTGAATAAAATCACCATGGGAAAATATTTTGACCCAAAACTAAAATATAAACCAATTTTTTCTTGTAGGAGAACTACCCCACTATTCATTTTTTTGATATTGGGTCCATTTATTAATCCCCGAGGGGAAATAGTCTTTTTGCATGACCATTGGGGGTCAAGGTGCACTCCACCTTTTATTCGTGCCATCACTAAATAAAATTCCCCAGGAGAATAACTTCAGAACAAAGGATAGCCTACTGTTTGGTGGGTCAGAAAATTTAAAACAAGACTAAAGAGTTATTACATCAGCAAAGCATACCCTACAAGCTCTACTAGTAAAAGTGCACATTGTACTTGCCTTTAATGATTTTTTCATACTTTTTTTGACTTCTGTGTATTCTTTGGTAGTACTTGTTGTTGATGCTAAATTATCCCTCCAGGCCTTGGAAAAAGACCTCAGAGTAGTCAGGAGACACTGGCATAACCTTGGGAAAATATCCAGTGCCAATATTTTATCGTATTCAATGAATGAATGAATGAATGACCTTGGAATATTAGCTAAGTAGGAAGGTGGACGAAACCTAATGAAATTTGAATTGTGTTTTACTAACCACTGCAGAGTCTCATTTTGTTCAAGATCCAAAGACAGTGGGGTTTTACTTCCCCCTCTCCCATTACCATAACTTGACTTTAATGAATAAACTATACTTTATTACCTATTAAATACCATGAATATGAACTTTAAGAACCTGATTATGCAGAAAATTAGTAATGTATAAATATGCGTTTAGACATTACATGCTGTTCTTAACAAATGCCATTTTTTTGTTTTACTGTAGTTATAGCTGTGAATGTCAATGTGAGTTACATAATACAAAAATGTAAATAATTAAAACTTATCTTTTAATCCATATGATTATCACATCCTGCTTGGTATTTTGTTATATAATGCACATTGTTACAGTGCAACATAAAATAAGTGCAACATAACAACAAGACTATTTGACAGACAAATACTACAGGATTCTATTCATTTACTTGTAAACTAGAAATTATTTACAATTAAAAGAAGAAGAAACAGAGCTACTATAAATAAAAACTCATTTTTTAAAAAGCAGTCAGTGTGCATGATACAAAGCACCGTAACCAAATAATTGATTGTTCCCACCAAAAAAGACATTATTGCTTTTTACAGTTAAAACTAAAACTTGAAGGTAGGTTTGCTGTTCCATGTATATTTCCATTGGTAAAACTCAAACTATACTTTGATGAAGCAATACTAAAATGGCAACAATAAATGATACAGTATTAAGTACAGCTCCCTGCCATTTTACATCACAGAAATTTTTAGTAGAAATTGAAATGATAAATTTCTTGGCTTTTACCATACTAGATTATCTTCTTATATAATACGCTATTGTGGCTGTCTGTTTCTCTGTTCATAATTTTAAATCACCTGTAGCTCACAAACCGTTTGAACCATTGACCTGTAATTTGGTACACATATACTATATGACGTCTACTATTCACTTTCCGGGTGATGATTGTCTTCCAAGGTTATTCCTTTTATTTTTATTTTATTGTAGAATCAACTCTCGGCAGCAGGGTGGCCCTGTTGCGCATGCATACGGGCGCCGTTCTCATTCCCTACCACCTTCGCCGTCACTTCCCCATACCTCTTCATATCTTAAATCATTCTTGAGGCATATTGAAGACTTCAGTGAAAAATTAAGAAAAACGCAACATAAACACTGACTTAATCAGTGTTACGAAAGAAGAGAAGAAGCGGGCCGCTAGGGTGGAGAAAAGAAGAGCTGCTCAGGAAGCAGCAAGCGCATCAACCTCTGAGCAAACGAATGCTAAACGCACAGAGAAAGGATGAAAACTACTGTACAGTATAAGTCAAGTTTATTCGCTGCACGTTATCGTGCAGTCCGCCGTTACTGGTCACTACATAATTAAGGTCATTTTCTCGAACGTCAAACAATACCTTTAACATTAAATCAAATAAAGGGGTATCCTTCTCGTTTTTGGTAAGATGTTAGTAGCTTTGATTTAGGGTATATTCTTTTAGAATGTTGTGTACATTACTCACCTCATATTCAGAGATAAATATGGTACAGGAAATCAAGTAATCAGGTTGATAATCAAGGAAGTTTTCAGTTTACTTCTGCTCCCGAAAGACAATTTAAACAATCAGAATAAATCAGTGAGCTACTGCGGACTATCAGGCAAACCAATACTACCTTTTATATGCCATTTTCTGTTGGCGGTTCACTATACAAGTAATCGTCTCGCACCAGATCGCGTACTTCAGCAAATACGCCGTAGCATCCGGTTACTTTTCCGGGTCTGGTTATGGGACTGAAGCCTTTTTACCATGACGTGATCGAATCCAACAGCCTGAACGACATTAACAGTGTCAACTGGGTGCAGACATTAAACTGTGTTATGCAAGAATGTCGCCATAACATTTAGCGGCAACAAATAACGTAACGGGTATTCCAAGCAAAATTATCTATACAGGAGTCTTAGAAGAAGGGTGTTGAATTCCCCTTCAGCTACGTCACGTCACTAATCTGCAGATCTTTTACCAATCATTGAGTAAATGCGGCATCAGCAACTTAACAGAATGTAAACAAGTCCAGAGAAGCACTCAGACAGATTACATTCATGCATATTTCCGTTTTATTGTTTTTGATTTCTCCCTGTAATTTACTCACCATGTTATCCACGAGTATCCGCCGCAGCTACCGTGTCAAGAATCCTGGCGGTGCGGGCAAGAAAGGAAACACTCAGGGTTCACCACGCTTTATGGCCCATTCTTCGCCCATGCCGCCAGGTTGGGATCCCTGTTTGTGGCGAGCTTTTAGCTCTTACTCTAAAGTCCACGTCTGCCCCAATGCTCCTGTTTACACCTTTAGCACCTCCTCCTACTCCTCTACTGCCTTCATGGGAGCGCCAGTCCCAACACTAGCTATGTTCCCTTCTACACTAAGGCCGTTCACGCACGCAAATACGCACGCTGATGTCGAGGCACGCCAGAAAATAGCACGCCCAGCTACGGCGACCCGCGGGGGACAAAACTCATACTACCGACGCCGTTTTGGATGCGGGACGAAGGATTACAATCCAAAGAATAAACTGCTACCAATACATTTTCGCTTTAATTCTGATTATCACCGAGCTCTATCGATTTGTTTTGAAAATACATTGCATCCTTCGCTGTAATTAAAGCATAGTGGCTCCTGTACAGCTGGTTTGACTCAAGTAAAAGCTAAGTTTATGTGCGGGAAAACGGAGCGCGCGCTCTCGAAAGGAACGTGCCTGTCTCAGCATTCTCCGACTGACTAATTGCGGATATTGGGCTCGGGTACCAGTACTTCATTAGCAGTAGGTACGGTTTCGATATCTAGTTGCACCAGGTTAATGACTTCGGGTCACTGGAAGCGGTGTCGGTCACTTTTTTCTTTTTTGCGAAATTGTTAAAGGACTTGTGTAGAGATGTCTGATGTAGACCTCCATTCCCTTGTCCCGAGAGTACAAATTAAACGAAACTAGCTCATAACCCATTGGTATTGTAGGATTGTTCTCTTTTTAGGGGAGACTGCACAGATTTTGAAGACACCACGCCCTCATTGCTTCATAGTGTGTTCTCATTACGGCAGGGGCAGTTTTTGCTCTTTTGGTGTGTTTGAATTACTGATACTTGCTGGATAAGATGGTGCTTCTGCTTTAAAAGCACACCATCTAAGCCCTAAGGAGTGCTTTCAGTATTTTATTAACTTTTTTTTTTTTTTTTTTGCAGCTGACCACCTTATATTTTTCGTTTCCTGTGCTGTCTGCCACACTTTTTGCACCAGATGATCTTGAAAGAGGGCCAGTGTCCTGGATTAACTGCTGAAGTGATACAGGCTTTGAGGACTCAGAACATCCGAACTGGTAAAGGGAAAAGCAGAAACTGCGTAATCACGGAGCGGGTTAATTATAACAGTCAGATGTCCGTTAGCGCATCAGTTCAGGGCTAAAGTTCAAGTATTTGTTTTATACAGTATCTTTGAGGACACAAATTTAACGAAGTCATCGTCTCAAAGTGAGAGTGAATAAAATTGCACTGCAACTTCTAGAGCATGAGTATCTTCATTATTGCGCATAGCTGGCAGACAGCATATTATTACAATTAATAAATAGTAAATTTATGAGTTTATTTGATGCCATGGAGAAGGAAAACTACAGTAGTGTCTTGGGCACAGACATAGAAATTGTCATGTATCAGATAAGGAGCTTTTAAGATCTTCACTCCAAGCATCAATGACTGGTATTATTTAGGAGGCCCAACATGTATTCAATAATATTCATTCACCTGTCTTACAAAAACTTACTGAGAATGGGTAACAAAGAAGCTAAAGTGTTTTTCAGAACAATTACCACAGGGTAGAATTTCACCCTGAGCATTTCTTGTGACCTGATGTGTACATTAACAATCTAAATATTGGGGCAAAATGGCATGGTGGTTGACACCAATTTGAGGAAAGACATCTGATTAACTATGAGAATAAAAACCCATCTCTCTCTGTGTTTTTGTATTTTTGACCAAAGGACTAAGTGACATACAACTGGTTTGCATTGAGAGCATGATTTCATTTTCCTGAGTTAGACAGTGTAGAGGCAAGTGAGATAGTTAGAAGTGCAGTAGTTTCTGGTACATCATGTAAATTCAGAGTTGACTGTTTTGTTCTGTGCTAAATGTTCAAGAGAGCTGCTTTTAAGAATATCCAAATAATTATTTCTTTCTTTTGTAGTGGTCGACCTGGTGACAGCAGATGCAGAGGAGCTATCATGTAAATGTTCACTGTCATACAAGGTGGGATACCATGGCTGATTCATAAGTGTTTTTCAGAAAGATACAATACAATACAGTTTATTTTTGTATAGCCCAAAATCACACAGGAAGTGCCACAATGGGCTTTAACAGGCCCTGCCTCTTGACAGCCCCCCATCCTTGACTCTCTAAGAAGACAAGGAAAAACTCCCAAAAAAAACCTTGTAGGAAAAAATGGAAAGGCAGTTCAAAGAGAGACCCCTTTCCAGGTAGGTTGAGCGTGCAGTGGGTGTCAAAAAAAGGGGGTCAATACAGATATAATTAACAATAGATAAGCCACACATCCTGACACTCTTTTTTTTTTTTTCAGACTCTTGCTATTGTATATCTGCCACATGTTCAAGACTCTCAGGTACATAATTTGCCTGAAAAGTTTTAGTGTTTGAGCTAAGGTGCATGTTAAAGTGCAAAACACAGGAAGCTGTTCAGAGTAAGAGAGGCATCAGAATTTGTTCATTTTTTTTTCTTTTGACAGTTTCATATATTCAGTTAGTTTTAAACACTTTTAGCTTGTTAATCTTTGGATAGGTTTTAATATGTAATAAGGATAATTGATAAGGTCTAAAATTATATCATGAGATGCATACAAATTTTGATATCTATGGTTTTGAGGAAGAGTATATAGCACATTACAACTTATTTAGCAATATTTGTGTTAGAATACATGCCTGTAGTTTTCTCATTTCTGTACATAACATATCACTTGTTTAGTATACTACATATATATAATATGAGTGTGTGTTTTTTGTTCACCTTTTAGAAGTTAGGAGCACGTGCTGATGGAGCACATTGCCGCACCCACCACACGACAAACCAACTCAGGATCCCATATTAGGACCCAAGTGCAGCCATGCAATACCTCAGCACCACACTAGTTCAGATGGAATGGAACCAGTGTGAAGTGTTTATGGTGGCTGGAGTGCCAATTCTGTCACCAACCCCAAGGTTTATCCCTGCATGGTTGGAGGGCCTACAAGCAGGGCTGGATTCAGATTAATGTCATAACCTGCATTTGATCTGTCCTGGGTAAGGGCCATGCTCAAGGGCCCAATGAAATAGAGTCACTTTTGCTGTTTACTCATAATCTTCTGATTGCCAGTGCAGATCCCTAACCTCATAGCCACCACACCACCACTAAAAATTCTCCACCACTTCACCTATTAGCTTGACAGTAAATTCTGATCACATTAGGCATGCCATACTTTAAGCAAAACACATTTTTTAATGGCATAAATTGTGGAAACATTGTAAGGAAATTAATGTATAGATTTGCTATCCTGGAGTAGCTGGACTGCCTGTGCAACCTGAATCGGCTGCAGGTACCGCCTCATGCTACTGAAAAGGACATTAACACAATGCAAAACTAGATAAGAATCAGTCAGGAAGGATAGAAAGAGCAATTGTCTGTGGCCACCATTCCCATTTTAGTAGTTGCCTTGCTGATGCCTCTCCAGTGCACCTGTTGTCACTTTCATTTGCACCAAACCACATGAAGTTGATTTGCAAACACTTACGCTTCCTAACTGGACAGATTGATATCCCTGAAGCTTAGCTGACTTGGAGTTAGAATGTGATGATTAAGTGTGCATTTGTACAAAAGAATGTTTAAAAACTAGACCTGCACATATTCATGAATTATGTTTTTGTCTCTTCTCATCTCTTTTACTGTACAATAACCTTCCATTTTTTCCCCACCTATAAAATCGTTTATTTCTCCAGTCACAAACACAATTCACATATGAAGAAGGGTCTATGTTCTACTGTTCCTGTTTAAATGCAGTCTCTTTGGGAATTAGAAGACTCCTCTTTTACAGATTGTATTTCCTCTTTTAGAACACTCTCTCTTGCACAAGAAATATGTATAGAATTACTAATTAAGCACACTCATCCTAAGAAGTTCCAGGAGTAAAGCTTTCTCTTATGTTTCATTCTGACTACTGATTTGCTTTATACTGCAACAGAATGTTTCTGAATTGCAGTGCACATTTAGACTTTCATTAATCCTTTCACACAGGACAGACCTGTCTCAGTTAATAGATTTGAGAATGACTTTTCCCTGACATATATTAATGCATCTTGAATTACACCTATGAAACCTATTCATTTTGTATCTTGATAACTTGATTTACACTTTCATAATAAACTTGACTGTCAAATATAAGCCGTTACAATCACTGACTACTGTGCTGACTAGTAGTGTCTACTCTTTGCTTACATATTTATCAAAAATCCTACTGATATTTAATTTACAGCTTATGTTAGATAAGTTCTAAATATGTACAGTATATGAAAATTAACTTTTTATAAAGAAATATTTTCCAGCCCCCTCCCATCAATCAGTAAATATCCAAATGTTTGATTTTGTTCTTATTGCTGCAGATGTACTGTGTGAATCATACATTTTATTTATTTATTTATTTGTTTGTTTGTTTATTTATATTTGTATATTTGTTTAGACACTTGTGGCTATCAATCGTGTCCTACTTGCACAATATGCTTCATTTCCTATAAATGGAGCTGATCTTTATGATGAGTTACTGAGCTCCACTGCCATCCTATCTACTGGAAATGAGAGGTAAGGAAATATTTTTATGCACTTTAGTCAGAGTAGTGGTCAGTACTTTGAGCATGTGGTTAAGTCAGTGTATTTCCATTATACCATTATTATGTACTCGTGTATTCCTAGTAGAAAATAGGTTTCCACAAAATATGTATTCTTCAATGGAGAATACTACGCCTTTCTCTGGAAGAGTGTATTTTAAAAATCAAGTTATCCATTGACCCTTAGTTTTTGCCAAAGTATTATTTTACCTCTTCCTGAGTGTAAGGATTTAAACTGAATTGTTGTTTCTCTGTCATGTGGCTGGGAGTGAGGATAAGGAAGAAGTTTAATTTTCATTTTACCCTCTGGCCTGCATATTTTATTACTTCTAATTTTAAAGGGCATTTTCAGGTAGGTGGAAGGGCTGTGTGTGTGATATTTGCTATTTGCAGGTCTACACTAAATTGCATTTAGGGTGTAATGCTATACCAAAAGGAAAATGTATCACTGTAATTTCTTCCAGTTTAAACTAAATAAATGGTTTTAAGTCATTCTAGCAGAGCAAAGTTCATTCTTGTTTTTTTTTCCCTCCTCATTCCATAGTCTTGACAAGCTGTTAGATTCTGGCCTGTATACAGGCGAGGTGACAGAATTAATCGGATCACCAGGAAGTGGGAAAACACAGGTATTGAATCACAAATGAGAAATGATCCATTTGCAACATCAGTATTCATTACTCTTATGAGTATAGTAATGATTTAGTAATGGTCCAATTCAATTTATTATCAATTTACCTTAAACTAAAATTTAAAATATTACTGGTCTCGCTTGTGCAGAAACATGAAAACCAGCAGCAGTACATCGCAATGGTGCAGCAGAAACAAATTCTTAAACACAAATTATTAAACAAAGAAATAGCTGTAATAGGTAAATATATGCAGTACAACAGTGTGAAACATAATTTGTAACTTAGCTAGTCTAAATATACATACTATCTGTAGTGAGTCAGTTCATTGTTTTACTTTTTTATTTGCCTTGCCGTGATTTCAATAATCTAACATACCCCAATGAAGCAAGTTAGTTGTCCTCATCACTGTTGTCCTCAGTCATTCATTACTGTCCCTGCAGTGTTTACAAGATTCTTTATACACATTATTTGCTTCCACCTTGATTGGCCAAAATGTATATTTTAAAGAGGTGCATCATATCTCCGTGAGTATAGTAAAAGAGTGCAAATGCCCTGAAAATAAAAATAAAATGTAAGTGGTGCAACTGCTTCATAGGATATTCATTGCTATAGCTAATTAACACAAGGCACTTAACAATTTTTGAGAAATGAATAGTTACTTCTGTGGAAAGATCAATAATTTATTGTGAAAACAGTATGTTTTTGGTTTACATGCACGTGATGCCAAAGTATATTTATTATGTGGACCCATGAATTTTAAATGGATATTTACAAACATTTAAACTAAATATGTTAATTATTAACTCTTATTCAATTAACACATATTAAGAGTTTAAAACCTGAGGCTCTTTTTGAGTGAACTGAGACTATAAATCAAAGATAAGTTATTTTTTTATCTAAACATATCTTTTTCCCCTGCTTTATTCTAGGTCTGCCTTGGTGTGGCAGCAAATGTGGCATGTGAGTTAAAGAGAAATGTTGTCTATATCGATTCAACAGGAGGTCTGTCAGCCTCTCGCCTGTTGGAGATTGTGAAGTCTAAGGTGTCCACTGCAGAGCAGCAGGTTAGCATGACTCAGCTTTAACAAATGAGATCAAGCTGTTAAATATTCTTGAACTTGTTTCCTAGAGAGTCATATAGATAGATAGATATAAAATAGTTACACAAAATAACATTTTTCTATTTTAATATTAAAAGACCTTGCGTGGAATATGGAAAAAAATACTTTGTTTTTTTTCACAAACTTGGCAAATTCAAAGCAAAACAAAGTTTATTTACAAAATTAAGGTAAAAGCATTTTTTAAAAGGTTTTGAATGCTATTATAAAAAGGCACAAGTTATAAGTTTTGGTATATTGCGTTCTGAGATCAGTGTTCCCAGAAAACAGCATTGTCGAGTTCTCCAACTTCCATTCAGTATTAGAGTAATGTATGCATATTCAGTGCCTAATAAATTGTATTTACAGTTCATAAACATTCCCTAAATATTCCTTACACATTGCAGTACTATTACTATTGTCTAAAGTTTATAAAGACAAAAAAATTTTAAAATTACTCATTAATCTATCTATCTATCTATCTATCTATCTATCTATCTATCTATCTAATCATTGAGTTACTTTGTACATCATCACTGGTCATCATGGCAAATCAAGTTACAAAATTTTGTTATAATCTTGTGCCTAATTTCAGGAGATTTTTTTTGTATTTCTATTATATTAATTAACCAAGCAGTCCTTTCCACATAGACCTGAGTGCACTTTATACTCTCAAGGACATTACTTTCTATGCATGTATATGCTTCATTCCAGATGTAAGAGGACATTGTCTTATATTATAACTTGTTTTTATTATCTTATATGTACTGTATGTAATTACAAATGGCCCGTGGGCAAACAGCAACACTTTAGATCGTCACCCCTTTGTGCACCTACTTTTTTGATAGCTGTTCAACTGGTCTTGATTCAAAAGGCAACTACAAAGGTGCTTTCTGTAAGGAAAATTCTTTTTATGCAACAGCCCCGCCTTTGACATCAGTTCTGCATACTGGAAATGTGGTCAAATTAAGTTGTGTGCAAGTTGTTTATTTGAGGTCCTTTTTGAAATTCAAAAACAGAATATTTATGTGTAAAATACTAACATACTAATATAATTTTGTAAACAATTCCTAATAGATTCTATTAGATTTATTAGAGTAAATGCAAATATGTTGTACGTCTTGCATTATAATGCTCAAGGTGCAGACACTGTAGTCCGACATGTTTGGTTTTTACTTGTATAATATTTGCAAATATAGTGTCATATATCCTAAAACCTACTTTTCATTGTTTCAATTACAGTCTCATAATTATTTTTATAGTAAACTGGCAGGAAGTTTAAACTGTTTAAGGGCATCATTTCAAGAGAGAGAAGTGTCTATGAGAAGCCAAAACAGAGACTGATACTTAGGAATAAATAAGGAATAAGTAGCTGTAGCTGCCAACCTCTTATCCCACCACAACAAAAGATGTAGCAGAGATCTTGTTTATTAGTTGAGCTGAAATGCAGGTTTGTATCAGTAACGTTGAGTGTGGTGTCTTGTTTGCCAAGTTCAAAAGCAGCAGACCTATTGTTCTTGTGGATAAGCTTATGGCTAGAACTGGTTTGGATTCATTTGTCATTGTATAAACAAAACAAAAAAATATTGTCTAGCAGTTATGCATGACAAATTTGAAGAGCTTTATGAAACACTGAATGGCATAAGAGGAAAGGAATAAAACCAGAACAGCAAGCCACGAAAATAGAGATGACATTTAAAGAAGCTTTCTCATTGCAAATAATATGAACAATTATAACAAATATACGCATGACGCTGCAAAGAAGTAATGGAATGGTAAAATATGAATTCATAGAATTAACCTATTTTGTTTATTAATTATGTTATTTTTTAAATTGCATTCAGGAAGAGAACACTGTCACGTCTTACTTAATACTCTAAAATAATCAAAGACCTAATACAGAATATAAAGATTATTGAACCATGATGCAAAAATGTTACTTAATTTTATTTCAAAAAGACTTGTAGCAGCTTTAAAGAAACTAAGAAACTTCCAGATATAGACATGAAAGTAGTTTGATAGCAGGATACTTTTAAACCAAAAACTGCAAATATTACAATAAATAACATTTCCTTCATGGACAGCTAAACAGATAGCACAAAACATACATTAAATGACAATGTCTTTAAAAAAAATGGCAACAGCATCCACATTACTAACCGAGAATGATAAACCGGATGGACGCAGGGACATCCGGCAATGGGCCGTGGACGCAAAAGACGTACTGCGCAGGCGTCCCACAAATCCCCCCCCCCCCCCCCCCCCCGCAAGCAACGGGAGCCGGATGGAATGCAACCTAAAATAAGAAATGAGGCACCGCGCACAGAAAAGTCAGACCACAGAAAAAAAAGAGTCAGATGCCGGCGCTGTGCACGAAACCCATTGCACACGAAACGGGACAAACACAAAGAGGAGGATTCAACAAGCCCCTACCACACAAAAAAAAAAGAAGCCGCGAGCACCACACAAAACCCATTGGACACAAAACGGGACAGACTACGGACATAGCACACGAAACGTACACAAAAACGACGATTCAGACCCACGACCACACTAACATAAATAACAAATGACACACAAAGCCCCATTTCTAAATGAACCATCCCTATTAAACATACGTCATCTCAACACGTTCACACTATACAGCATAGGTGGATCTCATTACAATGTGGCACTATTAACCGTTCAACCGCAGAAAAGGCTCCATATTAACAGTGAGTGCAATCCTCCTTATTACTTATCCATATTTCTCACGCTGAAGAACAAACAAGTCATGAATTCATGATCACGGGTACAAAACGATACGGCTCGGATAACGGGACCAAACACAATTCACACTATGCAGCATAGGTGGATCTCATTACAATGAGGCACTATTAACCGTTCAACCACAGAAAAGGCTCCATATTAACAGTGAGTGCGATCCTCCTTATTACTTATCCATATATCTAACGCTGAAGAACAAACAAGTCATGAATTCACGATCACGGGTACAACATGAACGTAGACGCATGCAGCGCGCGTCTCACAGTGCTGCATCGATACAGGCACGGGTTCAAAACGAAACACCTCCCGTCTCAGACATACAGAAACGACAGCGAAGGGACAAAATAAATAAACGCAGACGTCTACACCGCGCATCTGGAATGCCGGAAAACAAGCAGGCAAGGCTCCAAAAAGAGAAAGCTCAACTGACCTACATACAAAAACGGGCAAGGCTCAATACAAACAATGCACGCCGTAAACTACAACGGGCTTCTCACACAGCACAGGCAAATCGATTACAGCTCCAAAACAACACGTCCCAAATACTGGACATACAACGACGCGCCTCTCAAATGGCACAAGCAAAACATACAGGTCACGGACATCAACAACAGACACCTGTTAAACGCTTTCGCCAGTTAGCTGACAACGCGTTCAATAATGAGTCCACTATTCAGGAAAATTCATTCGGATTAATGAATGTCATTTGCAATCATTGTCATTCACTTAACTTCCCTGAAGAAACAACTGGCAATACAAGTAATATATTTACACGTTGTTGTCAAAAGGATCAAATTAGACTGCCTCCTTTACATTCATATCCTGAATATCTACAGAAGCTTCTAACTAACGATGTACCTGAAAGTAAAAACTTTAGGAACTGCATTAGATCCTACAAATCGGTATCCACTATGAACATGAACAGTAGCAATGCACATGACATCCGTCTTTCAAAACTGTTAATTATTGATGAATGTACAATGGCATCCAGTCACTTACTCAACATTGCTTTCAAAAGATACAGTTAGTACAAAACATGCGATGTCCAGATCCAGATCATAACAATTGGTTATTACAACTGGGAGATGGTACACTCACCAATACAGATAGACTTCACCCAGATATTATTACAATTCCTCAAGCCTTTATCTGAGACAACTTAGTTACAGAGATATTTGGAACAGCAATCTCATTAGACCAAATGCCCCTTTTAACACAACGCACTATATTATGTCCAAAAAATATTAATGTGTAAAACATAAATACCCAAGTCATTGCATTACTTCCTGGAGAGACACAACTCTTTCTAAGCTCTGCCAAAGTTGACTCTGATCACGACAATGACCATCTTCATTGACCTTACAAGTTCTGACCTGGAATTACCTTTTACACTTAAACGGCGTTTACAAAGAAATTTCCCAATAAACCTTTACACTGTGCCACACACTTTATTGTTTGCTTTCTACAGTATATGCATCGTCTACACCTTCACACTATTCTACATCTCATTCATACATCACGCTGTTTGTCATTTCCCAACACCAGGGGTTGGCGAGTGAAGCGAGCAGGGGGCGGAGCCCCCTAGTTAACCATAAGGCCTATAAATATGTTACAGCAATTCCTATAAGGAAATTTAGAAATTTGAGAAGCACCTCAAGATGAGTATTGGTAATAACAAACAAAAATGTAAACATTTATTAGAATATTACAGCAGTTCGAGAATAGACAAGGAGGTGGTCAAGTGTATTAAAAGGGCAAACGAGGAAAAATATACAGTGAAGGAAAAAGCAGATACATACGGATATATTTTTTCTGACATTTTTACCCCTGTGGTAGCACTGATTGGTATACACAGAAGAATCCCAGTGAAAATTTGACGGGGCATTTGTAGAAAATATGACATGATATACTTTAAGTGTTTTAAATGGTGATGGAAGTACATCAGACAAATGCCACTGTTAACCCTAAAGTTAATTTAAAGGCACAGAAGGAAGTTAATTACGTTTTAAATAAATGTTAGGAAACATTTCTTAATGCAGAGAACTGTTAATACAAGGGGCAGGTTACCTACTCATGTAGCTAATATAATAGAGTTACCTTAACATAGTGAAATGACATTTTTGAGCAAATAAGGTGAGGAGAAATTAATGAGCAATTGACACTGTTCATCTGTTACTAAAGCGTGTTCTCACGTTATGGTACAACAGGTAATTCTCTTTCACTTCATTACATAACAGGATCAAGCCATGTCATGTGGCTTTACTGTCATACCATCCTTACACAGTATTACAGTATACAGTGGTACAAAGTAATATTCCCCAGGACTGCAGTGTAACATATACATAAACACAGCACAGCATATGTTCAAGACAAGTGAAAAACTCCACTATACTATAAATAAATAAAAGGTAGAGTAGATAGTAATAAATAATAACAACAACTAATAATAAAAACAACAGTAGTAACACATTGTACCATATATAAATAAACTGTTAGCAATAGATCAGGGGGCAGGAAGGCAACACAGAGTTCAAAATCCAGATAACCAAGGGTAGAAGCTGATGCAGAACCTGGCTGAACTGGTTCGGATGCTTCAGAATGGTGCTCCAGATGGAAAATGGATAAAGAGATCATGGGAGGAGTGGGAACGGTTCTCTACAACACTGTAGACTTTGCGGATATTGCGCTTAATGAAAATTTTTTTAATGGAGGGCAGAGAGATGTCAGTGGTCTTTTCTGCTGTATGCATTATCCATTTTAGGAACTTCTAGTCAGTGATTCTGCAGCTCCTAATCTAGACAATGATGCAGCTAGTCAGAACACTCTAGATAGTGGCCAAACATAAAGCTAGTCTTCAGTGAAGTGGCACAAGAATACAAAGATGAATGAACCATACTAGGGATACAGGGCACAAAGAAAACTTTTCGGCTCATAAACAATGTCCAGTAAACCTAAGGTAAATGGAGGAGTAAATCTACCAAGAAGGATGGATGTTAATTAAAAGTCCATATAGGTGTAAAACTGTGATGTGAATAAGACTTGTCCTAAATACTGTTTGACCCAACACCAAAACAGACACAGAGACTTTTTCCTCAGATCCAGCTCATTCTAACCCAACCTCTCCAAGTTTAAAAAAGTTAGAAAGAATGTCAAGGTTGTGTAATATCATTGCAGGTGTCATTTCTGCACTAGAGTGATTTAACACTAGAATTACCAGAGTCTACGAAAAAACTCATAGATCCAGCCTACCTTAAAACCGTTCTCACCTCTCCGCCAGTGTCTTTTGTCTTCTAAATGTGCCAATTAAGACGAGCAGCAAGCAGCCGGCTATTCCATCCCCCACTGTCGCAGAACGTTCACTAAGTTCTCCCAGCTCATGCCTTGATTGATTATCTGGGAGTGAACTGAACTGCTGGAGTTTTAGAGTGGAAATAATAGATTGTTATTTGGAACACATGAATTTCATGTGTGTTCCGTTTCTACAGTAATCTGTGTAAACACATTGTTAAAACAGGAACTTTTTCATATTTTAGTAATAAATGTTACAAAATGTAGGCATAAACTATAGATTGTGTGAAGCCTGATTTCCAAAGATCAATTAAACACTTTCACAAAAGATTCAAGAAAGGTACATCAGCTTTCGTGGCGTAGCGCTAAGATTTGCTGTCTCAGAACGCAGCAGGTTTGCCGTACCTCAGAGACCCGTGTTCGATTCCCCGCTGGGGCGAAAGTGGTATATTTTTTTTTCTTTTTAACCTCAAACGGACATAAAATTTATAAATTAGTATGCACTGTCGGTTAATGAGATCATTATATTTTCATGTGGGATGCTCCTTTTAAAATATTTTTTGACAACTGAGACTGCAATTAACATTAACAAGTGTCCTTATAACTGTTCTTATTTTTAGGTTCTGTAAGACGCACACTGTCAGACAGATCACTGAATAATGCATAGATAGACGTGAAAGGCAAGCAGGCAGTGAGAGTACATTCACATGTGAAAGGCACTAGATAAATGGATAGATAAGGAAGACACTTATATAATAGGTAGACAGAGAAGGCACTAGACAGATACATAACAGTATTAGCTATATAGTAGTTTTGTTTTATATATAATGTATATGTATTTTACAACTCGGAGAATTGTCAAAAACAAATACATTAAATCATATATCAATCAACACGCGCTGCAAGCGGGCAGTGAGAGTGGAGATAAAGACACTAGATAGAATGTATACAACAGGCAAAAATAGCGACCACTTGATAACAGTATTAGCTATAATGAATGAAAGCATGAATTATTCAAACAGAAATAACCACGATTGACATTTTAAAGTTAACGATTTACTTAAGGAAAAAAGAAAAAGAAAAACGCCCCAGCACACAGAAAGCAGACGCTTGCAGACAGGCAGGCAGAGCGGCGAAGGTTAAAAAGGAAAAAAAAAAAAAAAAAATCACTTTTTCCCCAGCGGGTAATCGAACTTGGGTCTGTGAGGCACGGCAAGCATGCTGCGTTTTAAGACAGCTAATCTTGGCGATACACCACGGAAGCTGTTATATCGTTCTTGAACCTTTTGTGAAAGTGTTTATTTGATCTTTGGAAATCAGGCTTCACGCATTCTATAGTTTATGCCTACATTTTGTAACATTTATTACTAAAATATGAAAAAGTTTCTGTTTTAACAATGTGTTTACACAGATTACTGTAGAAACGGAACACACATGAAATGCATGTGTTCCAAATAACGATCTATTATTTCCACTCTAAAACTCCAGCAGTTCAGTTCACGCCCAGATAATCAATCAAGGCATGAGCTGGGAGAACTTAGTGAACATTCTGCAACGGTGGGGGATGGAATAGCTGGCTGCTTGCTGCTCGTCTTAATCGGCACATTTAGAAGACAAAAGACGCTGGCGGAGAGGTGAGAACGGTTTTAAGGTGGGCCGGATCTGTGAGTTTTTTTCACAGACTCTGGTAATTCTAGTGTTAAGCTGATGAGTGTAGGAGTGAATTTTGCACAAAGCAAACTGCATTCTTCAAGCTAAAAGAATGTTTACAAAATATTTTATTACTAAAAACTATGTTTGCATTAATGCAATTTCCAATTGAAATCGCAAAAGCACACACTGTCTAAAACCTAAACATGTCCCTTGTGCAGCATCAAACCCATTTAGCTCTTACGTGCTTTATTCTCAAACACAAAAAATATATTCCTTTGCTTAACAGATCCATTCAAAGAAGCTTAATGTTTTAGATTTGAACTTGGTATCTGAGCTTTAATGACCTCCAGGCGATGTGAGAAGATGAAAGATACCCTAAGCATCTGAAGCTGAAATTACAGTATAAATCTTTATATTACACCCATAATTTAACTAACACTGGGAAATCTCAAGAGCAGATAGTCTTATTTTCTAAATGTTGATATGCATATATGAAATGTTATCAGACCATACTGTTGGTTATGTGACAATCTATAGCCTGTATTCAAATCATCATGTGCTTTTTGCTTATTTTTAGAATCTAGTAAAAATGTATTTATAATATTATTTGGATACTATTTTAAAGAGGTATTTCATCAGTCTGTCTTTTTTCTGCAGCTGGATGCTCTGCGTAGGATCTATGTCACAGAAGTTTTTGATATATTTTCCATGTTGAAGGTGCTTCAAACATTAAGAACTGGGGGTTTTCCAGAGGTGGGTGAAAATGTAAACAGATGTCAAGTTGTAAACCATCATTAAATAGTGGAATAAGCATATTTATATAAAGACAGTGGTGAGGTTTTGTAGTCATGGAAATTTAAGCAAAATATTCCCTCAGTTCTACTTTTAAGTTGTTCTTTTTGGTCATAAGACACTTCCACATATATATACAAAACAAAAACAATCACATTCAGTATTCTTTTCTGGACTATTGCTGTAAAATGTAAAATCCTATTTTTAAGGAGACATTTCTCATTTGTGTATAATAAGAAAATGACACAAGTGTTTGTTTATGAGAATAGTTTTTAATTATTTTATGCACTTTCATGTTTTTTTTCTTTATTCAAAGCTACATGGCTCCTATAAATGTTTTTTTTAGACTTCAAAGTTTTTTGCTGTGCTTTGAAAATATACTGTATATATTAATATATATTTATTAATCTATTTTTCTGAACTCAATAAATTCAGTTCAGTGTTATAGAGGCCAGATTGAGCAGAAATAAACTGTGAGACATGATGCCAGTTTTAATCTTACGGTATAAAGTTAAATACTGTAAATAAGCCAGTGAATGTACACAACAGCAGATCTAATTTACAAACAGCATTATTTTGCACCTCCATGTGAAACAAAATGAGCCACATACAGAAACCTCAGAGCCCTACTTCCGTTTTAGCTCAACAGTTGTTTCACTGACTATCAACAATAGTATCTTCCTTACCTCTAATTATTATACCAATATTACTGTACGGAAAGTTTTTCCCCAGCATGTAGTCTTTGATCTATTTACTTCGTAAACCTCACTTGTTTTCAGGGTTCAAAAAAGACTTAAATGTGTAATGCATACTTTTTTGTACCTGCCCTTTCCAGGACACGTTTGATGGGAATCACATCCTCGTTACTTATGAACTACTCACAGTAAATGAAATGGTATCTTTTGTGTTGCAGAGTCCCAGTGGCAGCAGCTCTCTGAAGGCAGTCATTGTAGATTCTGTGAGAGCTGTCCTCCTTCCTGTCATTGGTGGCAACCAGATAGAAGGTATGTAAAGATTGCATCTTTAAAGGGCAGAAGAAATGAAAATTTATTTTGCATTGCAATTAACAGAGAGATAGAGAGAGAGACCAAGCAGAAGAAGTAACTAAACACTTAGTTTACTATTACACTGTGCATTCTATGGTATAATTAACTATTTTTGTGATTAAAAATCTTTAAAAATATACATATTTACATACAGCTCATACAATCTGGAACGGATTAATTGTATTTACATACAATCTTATGGGGGAAATTATTTCGGGTCAAGACCAAGTCGGGTTGTGACCAGAGTTTTGGAACAAATTACGGTCGTGACCTGAGGTTCCACTGTACTCATTAGATTGTCTTATCTTCTTTAAACTGAGTAGAATATAAGGACTTACAGTACTCTCTAAATATGTGGGTTATATTTTTGTGGTCAATGATTTTATCTGTGGTGATAATTACTGTAATTGCGTTGCAGATTTCCTACTTATGGATTTGTTGAGCTAAAAGCTTATTATCCTTCTCTCTGTGTTCATGGTAATTATGTCACAATTTAAAGATGAGCTGTTTCATGTCTTTTGTTGTCAAGAGGTTAAATTCTGATTGTAAAACCTGTTTTTGCCTATAAAGTGTATCTTTTGGAGACTTGGCATATTCTTGATTTATTCTGGTAATTTTGCTGATTAACTATGACGTCTTCTTGGTTTCCGTTTTTTTTATGAAAAAAATATTAAATAAACTGACCTCTTAAAAAAAAAAAAAAATCCTTCAGAGTTTCCCATAGTATTACTTCAGTGACTGCTGTCTGTAAAGTTCTCATCTGCTAATGACAGGGGGTTAAAATGCCAGCTACGAAATTAGTGTGTAGGGCATAGTGATTCAAGCTGCAAGATCAGAGGGGTGTAATCGGAGGTAACAATAGCCATTGTACTTGTAAGGTTTCATAGAGGGCAATAAATTATTACCAATAAAGAAATAATTATTCTTGAGCAGCTATTATGTACTAGTGAGAAGAAGGAATATTCTGTTGGGTTTGATTTAAAAATCTACATGGGTTTGATAAGTTATGATACATTACAAATTGTGTGATTGTTTTTGTGATATTAGTTGTTATTGCAAATTTAGTTGAAGACCTATTCAGATATGAATTTAAAACACAATTAAAGTCTTAGGCCATTATAATTTCATGAGTGTTCATACTTGGAATAGATGCAAATACATTTCTATCATCCACATTAGGTATATAGATATTTATCAGAATTACTTTAGATTTAAATAAATTACCCATCACTAGAACATATCGCCCTTCAGGATCTGCTACTACAAATTGGATTGTTTTATGTATTAAGATTCCTACACCTCTAGTTTTCTTTGTATAGCTGGAGTGATTAGCAATGTTTATAGAAGCTAGAGACAACAAAATTCTGACTCAAAGTTTGAATGCCTATCAGTCAGCCTTGGTGTCACAATCACTCCTAACACTGGTGTTTGGTGTACTCCCAGAGTGACTTAAAGTGGAGATGGACAAATTGATTGCAGTTGCTTATACCACAGTACTAGTATGTATACTTATCTTGCTAAACTGGAAGAATCCCAGCCCACATGTTATAAGTCAGTGGGGTAACTGACATTCTATACTATTTGAAATTGGGGGGAAAAAAAATCTAATTCTCGTTTAGAGGATCTGTTCTTTTTGATTATTTTTTTTTAAATATGGCAAGATCAAGTTAATAACATTTTAGAATAACCACTTATATCAGGGAAAAGAACATTCTCCCTTCTTTGTTGATTTTATAGATTTACTCTTGCTGTTGGCTCTTTTTGTTGAATTCTGTTTTGTTAAGTTCCACTTGATTGTATGGAATGTTATCTACTTCGCTCTGTAAGTTAGACTTGATTGTATGGAATGTTATTTTCTTTGAATAAAATTTTTTTGAAAATATTTATTTTAAACCCATGATGAGCTTTTCATTATTTTTGTATATTTTTTGATTAAATTGTAAATCACTTTCCAAAAAATATTATTCTGCTGGTGCAACTAACAGAGGAAAATGAATTAATAAAGTTTTTTACAATATCTTTTCACTATTTTATTTATAAAAGCGTTTTTGCCAAATGACATGGTGGCGATGTAGTCGTTAGAATTACTTAACAAATCCCTTGAATGTGGCTCATATCTCTGCAGACTAACTGCCAATGTTTAGTTTGCATGTTTCCCCATGTCTACACTGGTTTGCTCTCAATACTTTTGTTTCTTCCTTATAACTAAGATATATGTGTTGGGCTAAATTTTATCTCTAAATTGGTTTGGTATGATTGAGTTAAAAAAGGCAGCATCTCCCTCTCACAAAAAAAAGATTGATAAAATATATGAAAATACTTCAATGTAGATTCATAACAGTTTTATATAACTAACCTGCATGTGGTTGGTCAGACAAGGAATGGTGCCAATACAAAGTTCATATCAGTAATCAGAAGAATTAAGAAGTACCACTCCAGGTAGGTTATTGTTTTAGGCACATTTTGTTTTGCTTTGAGTTTTATCTGGCTCACCTCAGCTTGTATCATGTTTATTTTGCCATATCTATATTACTAACCGAGAATGCTAAACCGGATGATGGACGCAGGCACATCCGGCCATGGGCCGTAGCTGCAAAAAGACGTACTGCGCAGGCGCAAAAAGAGTCCGCGAGAGGCAGATGAGGAGCCGCGAGAGGGGGACAAAAGAGGCCGCGAGAGGCGGATGAGGGGCCGCGAGAGGGGGACAAAAGAGGCCGCGAGAGGCGGATGAGGGGCCGCGAGAGGGGGACAAGACCACAGAAAAAAGGAGTGAGCACAGAAAAAAGACAAAAAAGGAGAAATGACGCGCAAGGAGCACCGAAAAAAGGAAAAGGCACATAAAAAAGTAGTCAAATGCAGGCAAAGCACAAAATACATTGCACACGAAACTAGACCCAAAAAAAAAAAAAAAAAAAAAGAGGCTCGCGCACAACAGCAAGGCAAATACCCCCCCCCCCCCGCCCCCCCCCCTACAGGCACCGGACAGGACACACACCAAGAGGGGGATTCAACAAGACACAGGAACACAAAAAGAAAGAAGACGCTCGCGCAACAACAATCCCCACCCCCCCCACACACACACACATCCATAAGAAGTGACACCCAAAGCCACATATTCTAAAGTGAACGTCAACACCTTCACACTAGACAGCATAGGTGGATCTCCTTACAATAAAGCACTATTAACCGTTCAACTGCAGAAAAGGAAACATATTAACAGTGACTGCGATCCTCCTTATTACTTATCCATATTTCGCATGCTGAGAAAGAAACAAGTCTTGAATACACGGTCACGGGTACAAAATGAAAAGGAAAGGATAACAGGAACAAACACACGAACACGAAAGAAACAACAAAATAGACGGCTATGCAGCATAGGTGGATCTCATTACAATAAGGCACTATTAACCGTTCAACCGCAGAAAAGGCTCCATATTAACAGTGAGTGCAATACTCCTTATTACTTATCCATATTTCTAAAAGAAAAAATGTCTCGACTCCAAAAACGCAAAGCTCAACTACAGCTTCTAACTAACGATGTACCTAAAAGTAAAAACTTTATGAACTGCATTAGATCCTACAATAGTTCATTTGCTTTTGCATCTAACGGAGTAAATATCAGGCCACCAAAAGGCAATGGCCCATACTGCTTTCGCATATGTGCACAAATACTGAATCGCATTGGAACAGTGCACCCTGAAACAAATCAACAACGCAAATATGCACAAATCTACATCCTAGATCCACATGACGCAAGCTATCAATCAAAGTGCTGCATCGCAACAGGCACGGATTCAAAACGAAACACCTCCCGTCTCAGACATACGTTAACGGCAAGGAAGGCTACAACAGGCTTTTCACACAGCACAGGCAAATCGATTACAGCTCCAAAACAACACGTCCCAAATACTACACATGCAACAACGCGCCTCTCAAACGGCACAAGCAAAATATACACCAGGAAAATTCATTCGGATTAATGAATGTCATTTGCAATCATTGTCATTCAGTTCACTTCCCTGAAGAAACAACTGGCAATACAAGTTATACATTTACACGTTGTTGTCAAAAGGGTCAAATTAGACTGCCTTCTTTACATTCATATACTGAATATCTACAAAAGCTTCTAACTAACTATGTACCTGAAAGTGAAATCTTTATCAACTGCATTAGATCCTACAAATCGGTATCCACTATGAACATTAACGGTGGCACTGCACGTGACATCCGTCTTGAAAAAATGTTAATTATTGATGAATGTACAATGGCATGAAGTCACTTACTCAACACCATTCATAAACTTCTACAAACGTTTATGAATAATAATATTCAATTTGGATGAAAGGTACTTTTATGAGGAGGAGATTTTAGACAGTGCTTAGCTATTCTTCCAGATGCCTTGCACTCAGCTATTGTTCAGTGCACCTTAAAATACGCAGACAATTGGCATTGCTTTCAAAAGATACAGTTAGTAAAAAAGATACGATGTCCAGAACCAAATCATAACAATTGCTTATTACAACTGAGAGATGGTACACTCACCAATACAGATGGACTTCAGCCACATATTATTACAATTCCTCAAGCCTTTATCTGCGACAACTTAGTTACAGAGAGATTTGGAACAGCAATCTCATTAGACCAAATGCCCCTTTTAACACAACGCACTATATTAGGTCCAAAAAATATTAATGTGCAAAACATAAATACCCAAATCATTCCATTACTTCCTGGAGAGACACAACTCTTTCTAAGCTCTGACAAACTTGACTCTGATCACAACAATAACCATCTTCATTGACCTTACAAGTTCTGACCTGGAATTACCTTTTACACTTAAACGGCGTGTACAAAGAAATTTTCAAATAAACCTTTACACTGTGCCACACGCTTTATTGTTTGCTTTCTATTTGCATCATCTACACCGTCACACTATTCTATATCTCATTCATACATCGTGCTCTTTGTCATTCCCAACACCAGGGGTTGGCGAGCGAAGCGAGCAGGGGGCGGAGCCCCCTAGTGGTTTCAGAAAAGCTAATTCAGTAGATGTCTAAAAAGTGTAAGTTTAACACAGGCATCTTGTTTCTAACCCTAGAATCCATTATGTAGTTTTTCAAAAATAATAATGAAAATGGTTTGTGAAATGCAGGAGTGATTTCTGTGTTTTAAGCACTGAGCATTGTCATCATGCTTTGCAGGATTGTCACTTATGATGCAGCTGGCAGGGGAGTTGCGAATGATTTCTCGAGACTTCTGTGTTGCTGTGCTGGTAAGTATTATTGATAATCATGTGTGCAATAGATACTGTATGCAGCATTCTATTAGTGTATTATGAAATCATAGAATGAAAAATGTCTAGACATTTTGTGTAATACCATTTATTCCTATGTGATAAAAGGCGGTACTTTATAAAAGTATCATTTTATGAACTACATAGATCTTAATAAATGTGTGGGTTTGCAGGAATGTGTATACTGGGATAGGAGTTCAGTAACGTAGACAATTACAGTTTTAGCCTAATTTTCACATTCTTGTATATTAGAATAATGTAATTGTCAGCTAGCTCATATAATTTATTTTACAGAATGCGTTTCAAGTCTCCTTGAATGAGAAAATAGAAGCCTTACAATGTCCATGTAATTTTACTGAATAAATAAAGAGGAAGTAAAATCTGTTGTGTTGTTTGATAATTGGGGTCAGATTTGTCTGGTTTTATGAAGTGGGGAGAGCTAGATCATTTTTATTTATTTCCTGATATGTCCAGTATGTCTTTACCTTTAAACATGACTGTATACTGTATGTGTTGAATTTTTTATGGAAAAAGAGAGATAAGTAATAGCAATTTTCAGGTGTAAAATAGTTGGTTAACATAAACAGTATACTGAAATTTAAATTATAGTGGTTCTGTAGCTATTGCCTTTTAAAACATTTAACATTGCAAGGTTGGGAGGATTACACCTTTTCTGTCTATATTGTTCAAAGGTGTCTGAAATGACCTTGTAACATCTTTTTGTCATCCTTTTAACATCTTTCTGTTAGGTGACAAATCATGTGATACGAGAGAGTAATGGAGCAGTGAAACCAGGATTGGGGCGCTCGTGGAGTCATGTTCCTCGCACACGCATTCTGCTACAGCATGTGAATAGTGAGATGACAACACAAAATGGATTGCGCCGGGCAACCCTATTGAAGTCATCCCGACAGGTAACTGTTGATGTAGTTTCAAAGTGGTGGTTTGTTTTTGAGGACCTTCAAATTAATGGTTTTGTTAATTAGTTGAATGTTGAAAGATTATGTGACCTGAAGTACTTTCTCCATATAACCTGCTTTCGTTTTCTTAGATAGGTGACATGGTGGCACCCTGGATAGTCTTGCTACCTCATGGATCTAGCATCCTGGGTTTGAACCCACACCTGGATATTGTCAATGTGGAATATGCATGCTCTTTCCCATGACTACATGGATTTTCCTCTCACAGTTCTTAAAGACAGTCTAGGTTGTTTGGTGATTCCAAACTTAGCCCCTTTGTGACTGAGGGTGTGTGCGCCAATGGGTCCTGCTATGGACTAATGCCCAGTCCAAGGCAGTTTTAACACCATATACACAGTATGCAGCCAGAATAAGCTCCGACCCCCATCAAACATGAATTGTATTTGGTCAATTTGAGAATGTTATGTTATCTTTAGAAGTAAAGAAACTGCATAGTCTCACTAAAAAAATGATCTTAACAGAGATATTTCTTTCAGCCATGTCAAATTTCAGAGGAGTTTTGCCTTGGATCTTGGAACCATCACAAAGTTGTTAAAGAAGCCAAAGAAGACAGCATTCCTGAAGAAGCTCATTAGGCAGAATGTTCTGCATTTGATTTTTTACCATCTCATGATGTGATAAAGTAAATATTTGTGAGTTAACATAAACATGACATAATACAGTCATGTACCTTCACCTTCTATGTACAATAACTGACTCCCTTTTGTGATCTATAGTATCATTGTCGTTGGCATATTTTTAAAAAATAATTCTAAAGTCACTGAATACCTGTTTTACTAACTCTGACTAGTAGTGCAAAGTAAATGGCACATGGCAGGATGCAAAGCGTTAGTTTGTTTTACCTGTAAACTTTTCTAGCCACTTTGTTAGTAAGTAATTCAGTTTGAGGAGATAGTATTATTCAAAACTGCAAAACAGTAAATGTTTTTTATATTGAAATTAATTAAAGTTTATTTTTTTTAACCAATGGCATGATGTTTTTAATTTTTGTTTGCCCTTTTACATATACAGTACCATCTTACAGTGATTTACAAAATAATTAACACAATTATTATAAGCAAGAACAATGTAATCAATATCTGTACAAAGTTGAATAAATGTTGATCAATATAGTTCAGTGCGCAAGCTTAACAGTCTTAACGGTGACATTATAGAATGCAAGGAAAATATTTCTCAAAAACAACTACAAAATGGTTTGTCTTATTTTTTTATATCAAAGCATTGAAATTAAAGAAATTTCTTGGATCAATTTAGACAGGATTTTCTGGTGAGTTGATGTTGTAAATCTGAAGACTAGTAAAGGCTAGTGTCAGAAGCTGTTTGGTGAATGGAGTGCTGGTATAAAGGATAAGCTGCATAAATAGGTATTGTATAGTGTTGAATTTCAGAACAAAGTAGGTGCATAGCAGAATCTTGAAGAGTATTCTGAAATGAACTGCTTTGATCAATTTTGTACACACCATATTAAGTTTGAAATTACAGTTTGTCTTTGCGTGCAAGTGTACATACACATGCTTTCTTTTGGTAGGGTGACATGTTGGCAGGGTAGTTTAATGGTGCCACAACCTCATATCTGTAGGGAGCTGTGTTCTGCTCATGGTAAGGGTCCCTTCTGTATACAGTTTGCAGGTTCTCTGCATGTCCACTTTTGTGCTCTTCTACAGTACTTCAGGGGTTTGCAAAATCGGTTTTGGAGATCTGCAGTGGCTGCAGGATTTTATTCCAAACAGATTTCTTAATGAGAAGTCAATTGCTGCCATTAACGCACTTACTGCTCGAGCAAAATTTTTAGGCTTCATTTTAGTTGTCCTGTTTGTTAAGATTTCCCACCCTTAATTGCTTATTTTAATCTTGAAAGGCTGTATTCTTTGCTTCTATTGTAATAGTAATAAGATGCAAATGGCAAAGGAAGCAGCCGTTCTCCATCTAACTTGATTGTGTATTCCTTGTGAACTATCTAGTTTAACAAAATATAGAGCAAAACTGAAGAGAAAAAAGTGAAGGACCGAGAATTACTAATCTGCTTCAATCCACAAATTTAGATGATATCCTTATAAAGAAAAAATCAGTGGTAAAAGAATGTCCTAACGTGGCAGAATGAAAACACTAACATGCCATAAAATTAAATAAGATCTGTTATTGGTAAGGACTGGTTTCTAATTAAGCATTCAGGTTGGAACAGAAACCTACAGCCACTATTGCCCTCCAGGACAGACTTTACAGACCCCTGTTCTACTTCATTCAGATATTAAAGTCAGTTTGAATAGCTACTTTAAACTGGCCAATCTGAGACTTTCTCAACAGCTCATTTACGGTCTATTGTTACCTTTCATCTCTTGCTTCCAGAGCAGGCACAATTCTGACAGCCATATTAAGGAATAACTGTTTTTGATAAATGGTTGGACAGTTTTTGCGTTTTGGGCAGGATTTTTCTTTTCTAGTATATAATAAGAGCAAGTGTCTAATGTTCAGTGCCCATCATCCACCAGATTAAGAAAGGATATGACACCAAAGGATACTAAGGAGATCATTATTACTGAGATAGGATTTCACTTCCATCAGAGGGAAGCCCATATGTAGGTAGCATTGAAGATCAATAGATATTCAATCCATCAGTGTGCTCTGTGTATGCAGTTAGCTAGAACTCCTATGAGTAATCTGCTCATTAAGTATTATTTTTTCATATACAATACATGAGGTGGATCCAAAAATTCCTTGGAATTGGTCATAGCATGGGAGTACGGTGTAGTTATCACAGGCCTAAAAATCTGGTTAGCTGATCAAGTGTGTATTTCTGGTGTTTATTCCACAACCATGCAGGTGACTGCTGATTTATTTATTTTTTGCTGAAGCCACCATGGGAAATTTTCAAGAGACAATGATGATCACATTTGTCAACACTTGTGTTCATAAAGAGTTTGTTCCGCTTGAACAGAATATTAACTATAGCAGTGACCTTACATTAAATTGCTGAGGCATCTATGGAAAAGCATCAAGAAAAGAAAACATTTCAAGAAGTGGCACAAACAAAACATCATTGTGCACCATGACAACACATCTGCACACACCATGTGGTGAGTTAAGAATTTATGACCAAAAACAATCTGCTTGTTTCCTTCACACCCTCTGTATTCATGAGATTTATGAGATCTTGCTCCCTGTGACTAAAATTGAGACTGGTGGGGAAGATTTGCTACCTTGGAAGAAATCTGGCAAAAAATAAATGCAGATGAGTACAGGAAATGATAACAGGAATGGGAGAAGGACTGGTACAAGTGTATTGCATCTCAAGTGGAGTATTGTGAAGGTGACTAAAAGGGAATCGCTGCAAGCTTTATAATAACTTTTTTTTTTTTTAAAGAGTTCTTGGAGTTTTGGGGTTCCTCCCTTGTATATTTTAGTTCTTGTTATTATCATAATGTTTTCATATTACATTGCTTACTTTTCCTTTTTATCCAAGAAGAAAAAGTTCTCAAAATTGAAACCAAGAAAGTCAAAAGGACAACCTTGAAAAGAGTAAACTCAGGTATTGACCAAATGGACATCATAGTAATGCTAGAGGGCTTTCCCTCTAAAATGTGAAGCCAGGATCCCAATAATGGATAGTAAATAGAGGTTTCAAGTGAAGGAGAAACAAGAACGGTCTGTTCTTGCATTCATTTGATAAAGTCTTTAGATAGGTCATTTATGCTGGTGTGCTCTATAGGGTTGTTTACAAGGCAACAACTCCTTCCCCTACAGCAAACAGTGAGAGCCGTGAAAGGGAACAGGAAGTTTGGGTAGTCTATAGTCCAAGGGTAGGTTGGGTATTACAGGATAGGTTCACTTTATCGTTTTCACAAATGACTAAATGCATTGTGTCTAGACACGGCAAAATACTGAAGCATAATAATCAGACTGTGGATCTAGAGGACTATTTCATTTACAGTATGT